>NC_132933.1:0-300000 GCF_047675955.1 Chlorocebus sabaeus
GAAATTGATTTGTTTTGTGTCCTCATCTCTCCAGGGCCATGATCATGTCCTTTGCTGGCCGTAAACCAATGCTGACCTCAGTTATAGTGTAATCTTCAAGGCTAATTTATGCAAAACTTCAAAAATGGTAAACATCCTCATGAAGACTAATGATGACATATTTTAGGAGTGCATAATAGTAGGTATAGAGAAAAAACTTCAGGGTAAAATGTTATTGCTGTTCTTCTTGCTAAAGGGCATACTCCTTAAGAACCAAAGTTAATTATCAGTCCTTTGACCTATGAGGAAAACAAATTTCATGGACTCCCCTAAAGATTCCTATATAGTACAAATAAAATGCCGAAATATTTTGGGAACACATTTTGGAGCACTGGATGTGTCAATAAAATAATGTGTAAATTGCCAAATGTGATCTAGGAACTCCCTGCAAACATCAGATTAGGCTCTATTCTCTATCTGAATACTGACTTTGCTTTGCTTTGTAACTCCTGTCTTCACTAATAATGCCTTTTCCCCCCTCTTGTGTGCATCCTAGCCTATATTCTCTTTCATCATTCTACAGTGGTCAATGTGGTTATTGTACAGCTTCACTTTCAATGAAAGCTGAGGGAAAAGAAGCTTCATAACCTGCCCTCCCCCCATACATAAAAGAAGCTATTTAAAAAATAAAAGCAGCAAGCTACTAAATTTGACTCATTCAAATCTTGGTAATTAACATGTATAGTATTTTATGAGAGAGACAGAGAGAGAAAGAAAAAAAATAGCAGAAATGGAGGAAAACATATTACATCCTAAATACCACCAAATTGCCAAAATACACATTTGGGTAGTAATCTCCAGAGAACTCTCTGGAGGCACAGCATCTATCATGCTGATTTCCCTGAATAATATTACAGGATAGCCCTGTGTACTTCTCTTGGTGGTGGTGGTGGTGGTGGTGGTGTGTGTGTGTGTGTGTGTGTGTAAAGAATTATCATATGGAACCTCACAAGTCTCTAAAACCTTTCTGCAATTATCCCTCATAGGATTACCACACTGATAAGTTTGTTCAACAGGAGCTGTTGTGACTTCCTAATTTAACTCCTATAGAGATGATTTGTATCGAAGATAAAACACTATATTTGAACTCAATTCCCACCTTATCCCTGAGCTTATGCTACCAAGCAATTCTTATAATGTTTGGAGTTCTATTAGGCTATAGAGAAAAATCTAGGGTTTCAGCTAAACCCTTTAATCCTCAGGCCTATGTAAAGGACTGTCTCAAGGTAGTCGCTAGCCCATGGGTTCTCAAAATATGGTCTGAAGACCCCTGGAGGAGTCCCTGAGGCCTTTTTAGTGGGTCTGCAGATTAAAAATTATTTTGCATAATAACACCAAGATGAGTTACATTCAATTAAGCATTTTTCTTTTGAAATTAAGCAGACTTTTGGAAAGCCAGATGTGCATAGCCCTGTAGTAGGCTAAGTGGAAGTTACAAAGGCAATAGTAGCTTTTTCTCCCCCTCTCATTATCTCGTGAGGAGACAGAGGACTTTTCCAGAGGCTACATGACATATGGTTATGTCATCTCTCTGATAGCTGAGGGATGTGTGCTTCTGCGTTCTTGAGTTTTAAATATTTCCCAGTCTTAATACCTAAAACAATTAGTATCAATAGTTAGAACCCACACCCAAGAACTCCTTGGGGCCTTCAATAACTTTTAAGAGTGTTAAGGTGTCCTAACACCAAAAATTTTGCAAATTGTTGCTTTATCAGGATCTTTGTTATTTCTAGAATGCAGTTCTTTCTAACCGATCTACTTGGGAAAAAAAAAATCACTACCTCATGGCAATTATTGCTTTCCTATCAATATGGAGATTATATTTCTGAAGGAGATTGACCAAAATTATATTAAAAGGTTTAAATAAAACAAGTGGATCCATGTTATAACATGAGGAAGAGAGCTGCCCCACTAGAAGTCTGACATTAGATAGCTCAGAGTCCCCCCTCTCTAACAAGTCTCCCCTACTAGAGAAAGGGACAGCTTCTGTTTTGTGGGATGGGATAAGGAGACAATCTGAAGTAGAGTTTGACACAATATTAAATATTATTCTGCCCATATGAAATTCTGGTAGCCGGGGTGCCAGGTGTATTCATAATCCCGATGCTGTCAATTTTAAGCCTCAAGCCCCAAGAGGCGAGCAGTGTTTAATACGTCATCCCTTGTTAAATAGCAGCCACAGAGTTGGCGGTAGCCAGTGAAGCATTCCCTGCCATGTAGGACACGCCAGTTGTCTATAAATAGGACCTGTGAATGGGCAAAAAAAAAAAAAAAGAGAAAACACTATCAGAAGAAGGACAGACCAAAGGAACCCTAAGTCAGAAGAGATCATTTAAAAGACAAGCTTTAGGTTGTTCTCTGCTTACATTAAATGAGGTATTTTTCTTTTGAAATTAAACAAACGTTTGGAAACTAAGATGTGTATAGCCCTGTAGTAGGCTAAATGGAAGTTACAGAGGCAACAGTAGGTAATAGGCCCTGCAGTGGAAGAGCTTCTGTTTCTCAAGTAATTGTTCTCTTATCAAAGCAAATCAGATAATTGGTTTCTTTCTTTTTCTTTAATTCTTATTCTACCCTTTCTCAAAGGGTTAAATTATCTCATGACATTTTTTGCTAAGCTGAAGGTATTTTTCATCCAGAGGAAATACCAAAATAAAAACTATGGAATCATGAAGCTGGAAGGACCCTTGGGGGTCATCCAGTTAAACCCCCTCACCATACAAATAGAGTTACTGATGCCTTAGAGATGGGATGAGGCTTGCTTCCAGGGCATTCAGTGAGCGAGCCGCAGGACCATGACCAACACCAAGGACTCTTTTCTCTTTTTCCTTTGCAACATTGTGACTCACATATTAAGTAAGTACCCGTTCTTCACTGCTTCATTATTACAAGCTTGCTTGACATCTTTAGAGATTAGGACCCACCCTGCCAGGCTTTAGTTTAACCCAAAACTCATTCTCAGGTCTCCTCAACTCTATCGTTAGAGTCCGGTGTGCTGTATACCAGCGATGGACGACATCATAAGGAACGGTATTGATGACAGCCCGGTCATAGTTGTTGTACCTAACATGGAATCATGAGAAGAAAGATCTCAAACACATGTTAAAGACATCTTTTGTTTATTGAACAATTTTATGTAAGGCTCCCCCTATGTTCAATACTTGTCCCAGAGACGAAGTGACAATAAGTCAATATTCTCTCAGGAATATCACATTGGAGTGAGGAGTTCCACTGCCTGTTGACCGTATTTTGTTTTTCTTTGAATAATCGAAGGATACGGGATAGAAGTTAAGTTCCAACTGGTTTCTCTCATCTTATGATATGATATTTTAAGTCTTTACTGGCCAAAGTTCATGGAAGCACTGGGGAAAGCTCTGAGCTTTCTCCTCACCAAACTGAGGTGGGGTGGACAAGAGAGGTTATACTAACAAAGCTTTCCTTTTAACAGGATGACTTACAACTTCTCAGGTGTCTCCCTTTGTGGGAGGAATCCCAGCTATAGCCTAGTGGACCATTCACCCAGGGATCTTCAATCATTCATTCAACCCTAACATTTATAGGGGCACCGGCTACATGTGGAGGAGGTAGCCAGGGGCTAGATCATGTATATATTGCCATGCAGGCCATGGTAAGGACTTTGGATTTTATTCTGAGTACCATGGGAAGCCACTGAAAAACCTTGCCTAAGATAATGGGTTTCCGTTTTGCCTAAGGCAAATTAACTTTTTACTGAAGTATACTATACATTATGGGAAAGTACACAAATCGTAAGCTTGATGAATTTTCATGACGTAATCACATCCATATCACTAGCACGCAGGTCAATAAACAGATCATTACCAGAACCCCAGAACCCTTCCTTATGCTCCTTTCCAGTAACGCCACTCCCCCAACCCAAGGGTAACTACCATCCTGACTTCTATCACCAAGGATTAGTTTTGCCTGTTTATATAAAACTTTATATAAATGCAATCACAATATGTATTCATTTGTGTCTGGCTTCTTTTTCATTTAATATTATGTTTAGGAGTTTCATCATTGTTTAGCAATAGTTTATTGGTGCTATACAGAAGTTGATTGCGTGATCACACCACAATTTATTTATCCATTCTACCGTTGATGGACATATGAGTAATTTCCAGTTTGGAACTACTACAAACAGTGCTGTTATGAACATTCTATTACATGTCTTTGGTGAACAAATATATTCACTCCTGTTTGAAATAAACTTAAGAATGGAACTTATGGATCATAAGGTATGTGTATGCTCAGATTTACTAGATACTGCCAAATATATTCTTTCCAAAGATAAATTAACATCCAATGGTGTCATTTTTGGACATCTCAGGCAATATTCCTTAGTGTTATATAGTACATGGCACAATCAGAGCCAATATTCTTAGTTTTGTTGCATATAAAATTGAGCATAATAACCTCTGCCTAGCTGATCTCACAGGGCTACTGCGAGAATCAAATGAAAAAATAGGCCAGGTGTGATGGCTCACGCCTGTAATCCCAGCACTTTGGGAGGCCGAAGTGGGCAGATCACCTGAGGTCAGGAGTTCAAGACCAGCCTGGCCAACATGGCGAAACCCCATCGCTACTAAAAATACAAAAACAAAACAAAACAAAACAAAACAAAACCATTAGCCAGGCGCGGTGGCACGCGCCTGTAGTCTGTAGTCCCAGCTACTTGGGAGACTGAGGCAGGAGAATCACTTGAACCCGGGCGGCGGAGGCTGCAGTGAGCCAAGATTGCGCCACTGCACTCCAGCCTGGGCAACAGAACGAGACTCTGTCTCAAAGGAAAGAAAAAAAAAAATAGAAAGAAAAAGAAAAAGAATATAATAGTCCATCCTCCCAGGCTTCAAGGAGCCATGCCTGGAGGGAGAATGCAGTGAGGACGCACAGTCTTCACCAGGTTATTGACACCCACTGTCATTTCCAGAAACTTCTAGTGCTGGGTTAAGCATTTGCAAAAATATTTTTAAATTTACTTATTTCATCATCCCAGAAGGAAAAGTGTTATTAACCTTCTTTTACATTTAAGGTTAAAACTGAAACTTAGACACCTGCCACAAAGTTTATAAGTAGCAGAGAGGTTTTGAAATCTGGTCTCCTTAATTCTTTAACTCATTATTTATGCCAGAGAACAGAAAAATGATCGTAATTCCTGTGTACGCTTGTTCATGAGAGCAACATTTTTACAGATCACACTTGTAATCTTTTGACTTCAAATTGAGATTTACAGTTTAGAAATGTTTCCATATACAGTATCTCATTGACCCTCTGTATGATAACCCCGTGTGGTAAGTAGTACAGCTGTTATTATCTTACTTTATAGATAAGGAAAATAATGATAAGGCCCTGTGATTTGTCCAAGTTTACATGGAATTTGGTATTCACTGTTTACATTAGATGGCGGTGTTTTCTAAAGCCAACAGAGAAAGTAGCAGGAAAAGTCTATTACACATAAGCAAAATGGTTGTGCAATATTCTTTGGATTAGAATAAGACTATTTCTGGACTTTGGCACAAAGTGATGCCATCATATTATTGTGCAGTTTTTCCTTTCTTTCCTGCTTTGATATGAAGCAAGAGAGACCTGGGAGTAGGGGAAAGCAAATAAAGTGGGCATTTATCTGACAAGAAAAGCTAGGAAGATTTAACAAGGTTATCCTTCTTCTTAGCTGACAGACAAGTATTTCCCAAGACAGCTCCATAATTGAGTGGACAATGCATTTGATGGATTTGTGTATTGTGGTGTAAGTGACAGCTGATGGGCTTTCAGATAGGTAGATAAATGGGCTTTCAGATAGATCACCATTACAATCTCAGTTCAGATGTGTGATCTTGGAGGAGCTATAGAAATTATAAAAATGCTAGAAGAAAACCTCGGGATGACTCTCCAGGATAATGCTCTGGGAAAAGATTTTATTGCTAAGACCCCAAAAGCACAGGAAACAAAACCCAAAAATAGATAAAAGAGACTAGATTAAACTAAAGAGTTTCTGTGAGGCAAGGGAAACACTCAACAGAGTGAAGAAACAACCCACAGTATGGGAATATGGCCATTGTAGAATGGCTGTTATTACAAAGACCAAAAATAACAGATGTTGGCAAGTATGTGGAGAGAAAAGAACTCTTATACATTCAATAAACGGTGCTGGGAAAACTGGATGTCCACATGCAGAAGAATGAAATTAGACCCTTTTATTACAACATATACAAAAATCAACTAAAAATGGATTAAACACTTACATGTAAGACCTGACACCATAAATCTACTAGAAGAAAACATATGGTATAACTCTATGATATTCGTCTATACAATTACTTTTTGGATATGATCCAAAAGTATAAGCAACGGAAGAAAAAATAGGTAAATGAAATTACATCAAACTGAAAAGCTTCTGGCACAGCAAAGGAAACAAAAGAATGAAGAGACAACCTGCAGAATGGGAGAAAGTATTTGCAAACTATACATCTGATAAGGGGTTAATATCTAAAATATTTGAGGAACTCAAACAACTCAATAGTAAGAAAACAAATAACGTGATTTAAAAATGGGAAAAGGATCTGGATAGACATTTCTCAAAAGAAGACATACAAATGGCCAACAGGTATATGAAAAAGTGCTCAACATCACTAATAATCAGATAAATTCAAATTAAAACCACCACGAGATATCACCTCATACTCCTTAGGATGGCTGTTATTAAAAGGACAAAAGATAACAATGTTGATGAGGATGTGGAGATAAGTGAACCCCTGCACACTGTTGGTGGGAATGTGAATTAGTACAGCCATTATGGAAAACAATATGGAGGTTTCTAAAAAAAAAAAAAAACTAAAAGTAGAACTACTACATCATCTGGCAGTCTCACCACTGGGTGTATACCCAAAGGAAATGAAATCAGTATGTCTGAGAGATATCTTCCATGTTCTTTGCAGAAATATTCACAGTAGCCAAGATATAAAATCAATCTAGGCAGAATACATGGGAGAGTATATACAGAAAATGTGGTATGTATAAAAAGTGGAATACTATTCATCCTTGGAAAAGAAGAAAGTCCTGTCATTTGTGACAACATGGATGAACCTGGAGAACATTAAGTGAAAATAAGCCAGGCACAGAAATATCAGTACTGCATGATCTCACTCATATGTGTAATGAAAAAAAAAGTTGATATCATAGAAATAGAGAGCAGAATGGTGGGTACCAGAGGCTGGTGGGTTGTGGAGTAGTGGTTGGGGATATGCTGCTCAAAGGATACATAATTTTAGATCAGAGGAATAAGTTCAAGTGATCTATTTTTCAACATGGTGACTATAGTTAATAACAGTGTATTGTAATTTGAAAATTTCTAAGAAACAATCAATCAATGGAGTGAAGAGGTAACTCGCAGAATGTGAGAAAATGTTTGCAAACTATGCATCTACAGAGATTAATGCCCAGAATATATAAGGAGCTCAAACTCAATAACCAAAAAAGACATAATCCCTTAAAAATGGACAAAAGTTCTGAATAGACATTTCTCAAAAGAAGGCAGACAAATGGCAAATGGGTATATTTTTAAACGCTCCGTATCACTAATCGTTAGGGAAATGCAAATCAAAACCACAATATCACCTCACCCCAGTTACAAAGGCTATCATTAAAAAGACAAAAAATAGGCTGAAAGTCAGGATGGCTAATATGTACAAACACAGAGAGAATGAATAAGATCTAGTATTTGGCAGCACAATAGAGCAACTATAGTTAACAATAACTTATTGTATATTTAAAAATAACTAAGAGAGTAGAATTGGAGTGTTCCCAACACAAAGAAATAATAAAGGCTTGAAATGATAGATACCCCAATTATCCTGATTTGATCATTACATATTGTATGCCTGTATCAAAACATCACATGCACTCCATAAATATATGCAACTATTATTTACCCATAATAATTAAAAATTTTAAAATTAAAATGCAATAAAATAAAATATAATAAAGTGATCTTAAAATAAATTTGCCCGTGGTTAGATATTACTTATTTGTTACACTTTAATTGATGATTTCTATTATAATTTCATAGTACTTAGAATATATATATATATAAGAAAATATCATCTATAGGATTTTTGCTTTCATGACGGTAATGATACTTTAAGCCTAAAACATTAGAATTTTCAATAATTTTCTCTAGTGTTTGGAAATAATTTTAATCCTCTGTTTAGTGCTCAAAAATGCTGTTCATTTGTGACTGATTAAACTTTCTAATAAAGTGATTTTATACTCTTTATGTTAAAGAAACAACAAATGCTGGTGAAGATGTGTAGAAGGGGAAACCTTATACATTGTTGATGGGAAAGTAAACTAGTATAGGCAATATGGACAACAGTACTGAGGTTCCTCAAAAAACTAAAAATAGAACTAGCATATGATCCAAAGCACTCACTACTGGGTATATTAAAAGGAAATGAAATCAGTATGTTGGAGAGATACCTGCACTCTCATTGTGATGGTTCAGTTTACGGGTCAGCTTGACTGGACTGAGGGATGCCAACATGGCTGTTGAAGCATTATTCCCTGGGTGTGTCTGTGAGGGTGCTTCCAGGGGAGCTTGGTGTGTGAGACAGTGGACTGCAACACTTAAGATCCACTTTCAATGTGGGCAGGCACTGTCCTATTAGCTGGGAGCCTGGTTGGGACAAATAGGCAGAAGAGGAAGAACTCTCTGTCTCTGCTCATTCTATCTCCCTTCTGGAGCCAGATGCCTTTCCTCCTCCTGCCCTTGGGCATCAGACTGCAGTTTCTTCCACTTTTGCACTCTGGGACTTGCATCAACAGCCTCCTGTGGGCTCTTAGGCCTTTGGCCTCAGACTGGGGTCTGTACTGTCAGCTTCCCTAGTTCTGAGGCTTCCAGACTTCGAGTGAATCATGCTACCAGCTTCTTCGGTTCTCCAGCTTGCAGATGGCCTATTGTGGGACTTCTCCACCTCTATAATCAGCTGAACCAATTACACCTCATAAATCCTCTCTCATACATCCTATCGGTTCTGTCTCTCTGGAGAACCTTGACTAACACACCCATGTTTATTGCAGCACTATTCACAATAGCCAAGATATGGAATCAACCTAAGTGTCCATCAACAGATGAATGGATAAAGAAAATGTGGTGCATATGCACAATGGAGTACTATTCAGCCATAAAAAATAATGAGATCCTGTCATGTGTGACAACATGGATAAGCCTGTAGGACATTACATTAGGGGAAATAAGCCAGGCATAGAAAGACAAACTTTGCATGTTCTCACTTATTTGTGTGAGCTAAAAATTAAGTAATTGAAATGAAGATAGAGAGTAGAAGGGAGGCTGGGAAGGTTAGTGGGAATGTGGGGAGGAAATGGGGAAGGTTAATGGGTACAAAAAACAGAAAGAATGAATAAGGCCTAGTATTTGCTAGCACAACAGGGAGACTACAGTAAAAAAATAATTTAATCGTACTTCTAAAATAACCAAAAGAGCATAATTTGGTTGTTTGTAATACAAAGATAAATGCTTGAGGTGATGGATACCCCATTTACCCTGATGTGATTATTACATACTGCGTACCTATATTAGAACACCTCATGTAACCCATAAATATATACACCTATTATGTAACCACAAAAATAAAAAAATAAAATAAATATAAATTTAAAAGCTGATGTTATAGAGGTAGAAATTAGAACAGTGGTTACCAGAGGCAGGGGAGGGGAGGAGGGAAAGAGAGATGGGAAGAGGTTGGTCATTGGGTACAAAGTTACAGTTATAGTTAGATAGGAGGAGGGTGACAATAGTCAACAATAATATGCTGTATAGTTCAAAATAGCTAGAAGAGATGATTTTGAATGTTCTCACTAAAAGAATAAGAGGGGGAATACTACAATCAATCTATGCCTATATATTTGATAACTTATATGAACCAATTTCTTAAACACACATGATAAAAAAACTAATTCAAAGAAAAGTAGATAATCTGAATAGCCTGACATCTGTTAAAGAAACTGAATCTGTAATTTAAAACTTTTCAAAAAAGAGAACTCCAGGCCAGACAATTTCACTCATGAATTCTATCCAACATTTAAGTAAGATGTAATACAAATTTTACAGTCTCTTTCAGAAAATTAAGGAGAGAAAATGACCCCACTCATATTATGAGGATACCATCATCCTAATACCAAACTCAGACAAAGATATTACAAGAAAAAAACTAAATAGCAATATCTCACATAAACATAGGTACAAATATTCTTACTGAGATATTAGCCAATCACCTCTAGCAATGTATCAAAAAGATAATAATACATCAAGATCAAGTGGAGTTTATCCCAGGTATTCAAAGTTGGTTCAACATTCAAAAATCAATCAATGTATTTTATTATATTGTCATACTAAATAAGAAACATCAGATGATCATATGAATAAGTGCAGAAAAGGCATTCAACAAAATTCAATATTAATTAATGATAAAATTCCCAACATGTTAGGAATAGAAGGAAATTTCCTTATTCTAAAAAAGGGTATCCATGGAAAACCTACAGTGAACCACTGAGTAATTTTCCCCTAAAATCAGAAATAAGTCAAGGATGTCCTTTCTCGCCACTACTATTCACTGTTAGTCCTGGAAGTCCCAGCTAGTGCAATAACACGTGCACACACACACACACACACACACACACACACACGCAAGCAGAGAGAGAGAGAAGTGAAAGGCATACATATTATAAGGGAGAAAAAATACCCCATTATGTTGAAAACCCCAAATAATGTACAATAAAACTCCTAAAGACCCTTCCAAAAGACTCCTAGACTTGATAAAGAACTTCAGTAAAGTTTCAGGACACAAAATCAATGTACAAAGCACAGTAGCATTTCTCTACACCTATATCATTCAAGCTAAGAACCAAATGAAGACCCCATTTACAACAGCCACAAAAAATAAAACACCTAGGAATACGTTTAATCGAGGAGGTGAAAGATCTCTACAAGAGGAACTACAAAACACTGATGAAAAGATTGTGTATGACACAAATAAACGAAAAAGCATCCCATGCTCATGGATCAAAAGAATCAATATTATTAAAATGACCACACCGCTCAAAGCAATTTACAGATTTAATGCAATCTCTATCAAATTACCAACACATTTTTTCACATAATTAAAAAATCTTAAAATTCATATGAAACCCAAAGAAGAGACTGAATAGCCAAACCAATCCTAAGCAAAAAGAACAAAGCTTGAAGTATTACATTCTGACTTTGAATTATACCACAAGGCTATAGCAACCAAAACATCATGATATTGGTATAAAAATAGACATATAGACCAATGGAACAGAATAGTGAACCCAGAAATAAAGTACCTATTAACAACTGATCTTCTGCAACACTGACGAAATTAAACAATAGGGAAAGAATACCCTATTCAATATATGGTGCTAGGAAAACGGGCTAGCCATATGCAGAAGAATGAAACTGGACCCCTATCTCTCACCATATACGTGAATTAACTCGAGATGGATTAAAGATTTATATTTTAGACATGAAACTGTAAAAATCCTGTAAGAAAATGTAGGAAAAATTATTCTGGACATTGGCCTGGCTTAGGCAAAGAATTTATGACCAGGTCCTCCAAAGCAAATGCAACACAAACAAAAATAAACAGATGGGACTCAGTTAAGCTAAAAACCTTCCACACAGCAAAAGAAACAATCAACAGAGTAAACCTACCTAATGAGAAAAAATATTTCCAAATTATGTATCTAACAAAGGCTAATATCCAGAATCTGCAAGAAACTCCAACAACTCAACAAGAAAAAAAAAGAAAAAAAACAAAAACAAGTAATGCCATTAAAAAGTAGCCAAAGGGCCATGAATGGGTGTTTTTTGAAAGACATACAAGTGGCCAACAAACATGTAAAAGATGCTCAATATCACTAATTATCAGAGAAATGCAAATTAAAGCCACACAATACTATCTTACACCAGTCAGAATAGCTATTATTTAAAAATCAAAAAACAACAGATGTTGGTGAGGATGTGGAGAAAAAAGTAATGCTTATGCACTGTTAGTGGGAATGTAAATTATCACAACATTTATGGAAAAAAGTATGGAGATTTTGCAAAGAACTAAAAATAGAACTACCATTTGATCCAGCAATCTCAGTACTGGGCATCTACCCATCTACATTTTACATATACATGGAATACTATGCAGCCATAAAAAATAATGAAGTCATGTGTTCCACAGTAACATGAGTGGAACTGGAGTACATTATCTTAAGTAAAATAATTCAGAAACAGTCAAATATCACGTATTCTCACTTGTAAGTGAGAGCTTAACAATGGGTACACATGGACATATAGAATAATAGACATTGGAGACTACAAAAGGTGGAGGGTGGGAAGTTGACAAGGGTTGAAAAATTACCTATTGGGTGCAATGTTCACTATTCAGGTGAATGGTACGCTAAAAGCCCAGACTCCACTACGATGCAATATATGCATGTAAGAAATCTGCACTTGTACCCTCTAAATCCATTTTTAAAATGGAAAAAAAATCACCGTAGGGTACCACTTCATAGCCGCTGGAATGACTATTATAAGCAAACAAAGCAAAGAGCAAGCAAGTTTTCGTAGGGCCCTGGTGGGAGGTGTTTTCATCATGGGGGCAGGTCCCTCATGGGTGGTTTGGTGCCGCTCTCATAGTAATGAGTGAGTTCTCCCTCTGAATTCATGCAAGAGCTGGTTGTTTAAAAGACTGTGGCATGTCCTTTGAGCAGCTACAATTCATACATTGTTGATGACGGTGTAAAATAGTACAACTACTTTGGTAAAACTTCTTGCAGTTGTTTGTGAAACTAAGTACTCACCTACTCTATGACCCAGCAGTTCCACTCCTAGGTATCTACCTTAGTGAAATGAAAATGAAAACATACCAAAAAAAACACTTTTACATGAATGTTCATAGCAACTTTATTCATAATTACCTGAAACTGGAAAGAGTCCAGGTGTCTATTCATAAAAGAATAAACAGAACAGGGAAAAATCTAATCTATAGTGGTAAAAAAATAATTCAATCTATGGGTTCCTCTGAGATGTATGTGCAGGAGTATAAGAGTACTTTCTGTAGTGATAGTAATATTTTATATCTTGATAACGGTTTGGGTTACATAGGTATATGTATTTGTCAAAACTCAGTGAGTGTATATTTAATATTTTAAACATCAGTACATATATATTGTAACTTTAAAAAAGCTGTAAGCAAATATTGTACTCAATGATACAAATGTTGAAGTATTTTAGGGAGATATGTACTGATATCTGCAATGTATTATACTTTAAAATTCACTGAAAATAAGATTAACTGAT
The DNA here is from genome assembly GCF_047675955.1 of Chlorocebus sabaeus. Taxonomy (NCBI): domain Eukaryota; kingdom Metazoa; phylum Chordata; class Mammalia; order Primates; family Cercopithecidae; genus Chlorocebus; species Chlorocebus sabaeus. The sequence goes on from NC_132933.1 coordinate 13,445, forward strand.
GAATGCATAGATGGGAAGATTGGTGATAAAGCAAGTATAGCAATATCTTAATGGTAGAATCTAGATGTAAGTCTATGGGTTTTCTGTGTTAAATGTTTTCAACTTTTCTATATGTTTAGAAATATTCATAATAAAATGTTGGGAAAATAATGAGTTACTACTCATTGTTTTAGGCACTTAGATATATGAGAGGTAACAGAGCGAGAGTTTCCCAGAGGAACTTATCCGAGGGAAGTAAATTAATATTTACACCGTTCCTACTACAAGTCGGGGGTAAAGGTAAGGATAACAATTTATTTTTATCTTCACAACAAGTGGGCACAGAAGGTATTATTATTGTAACTGGAAACTCATGACTTAGCAGGTTAAGTGACTTGTCCAAGGCCAAAATCAATAAGTGGCAGTCAGGATTTCACACTGAATTCCTTCTGATTACAAAGCCTGTACTCTTTGTAGTATGTCAAGTTTTGCTGCTATCTTCACCCTGCCTCTTCACCCCGTATCTCTTTCCCTGCTCTTTTGTTCTTCCCTAGTACTTATCACCATTTGATATATTACATATTTGCTTATTTATTTTTAATTACTCTCTCTTGTCACTATAATGAGAATTCCAAGAGGGCCAGGAATTTTTGTCTGTTGTGCTTACAGTTTCATCTCCAGTGTCAAGAACAGAGCATCACTCTTGGTAGATGCTCATGGAATATTTGCTGAGTAAACTGAATTAATGCACAGTAACAGTTTGCTTGGAATAAGCAGAAGCAGGAGGGGTAATCCATCTGCAAAAAAAAAAGCATAGTAAAAAGCTTGGCTGCAAGATGCAAAATAATTGGCTCCAGAAACCCAAAGTAGTTTGGTATAGCTAGGGCAGAATGTATGGAAAACATGAATCATATGCTAGAAGAGGAAGAAGGGATCAGATCATACAGAACCTTAAAAGCCATAAGGAAGGACTCTAGTCTTTCTCTGAAAGACACTGGGGAGGTTTAGAAGGATCTTAAAATGGGAGCAAAAGATAAGACTTGTATTTCAGAAAGAATGTTCTAGCTACAGCATGAGAAATTAATAGAAGAGGGCTCATGGTGGAAGCAAGGACATCAGTTATAACTTTAGCCACGGGACAGAAGAGTAGTCTCACTGCAAGAAGAGGCATTGTAGATAGAAAGCAGGGGATAGTTGGAGAAAAATATAGGAGGTTGAGTTGATAAGACTGGTTATGTAATATAAGGGACAGGGAAAAATTAAATATGATGTTTATGGCTTGGAAAACTTAGTGGATGGTGGTGCCATTGAATGAAAATGGGAAAACAAGTGGAGAAGTAGGTTTAAAATGAGTAGAAGTGATGAGTTCAGGTTTGAATATGATATGTTTTATATTCTACAAAATATGCAAGTTGTGATATCAGTAGTCAATTGAATACACTGGTGAAGAGCTTTGCATAAATCTGGGCTAGAGACATAAATGTTGTTGGGAAACCTAGCTGTTTGGTCACTGAGGATAATTTAATAACTGTTTTTCATTTTAATAATGTTTCATTTAAAAAATACTACCTCTAATATTTGACCCCACCTCCAAAATAAATCTAGTATTCTTTGGTTGATGGCTATTTATTATTCCATGGGAATTATAAGAAGAATATAAACTGTTTGATAATAAAAAGCTATGGAATAGCAAGATTAAAATGTAGCAGATATAAGAATCTTAGGGATTTTTGTTACATTAGAAGTCTAACCTTTGGCAAACATATTACAATTGGGGATAGTTCTTTGATACTTACCTGATCAAATACAGCTCTTTATTCCATGGGTAGATATTTAACACTGGCCCAACCCCAATCATGTGGTTGTGACATTCTCCAACATCTTCAATATATTCATGCTTCAATGGCACTTTACTGAGGAGTTCAAATTCCTCAGGTGCCTTTTGAAGTACCTGTTCTGCTGCATAGAATCCATCCACTAGCAGTGTCCTGCCACCAGTTCCTTCATGTTTAAGACAATGAAACACTTGAATGCTAAAGAGAGAAAAGAAAATTCTTCTGTTCAGTGGAAGAGAGAACATATCAAAATTCTAGAAATTATATATAAAATAATTACTGAACCTACTTGTCCTTTTCTTTTCATTTCCTAATTGTTTTCCACTCATAGGCAGTTGTACTTTTTTGTGTTTTGAAATATTAATGCCAGTAGAGGTTTCTTCTAAACATATCTAACATATATTGAAGCTTATATGTGCTGGGCCCTGGGAATACAGGCATGAATAATATATAACCTATATTTTCAAGAAGCTCATAGTCTAGTAAGAAGAGATAAAGTAAATAAATACCAAATAAAATATGATAGGTACTATAATAAAGTTGCATACGAGATATAGTGGGGTCATAAACAAAGGAGCGATCTGTTCTAGTGGGGTGTTGTATAAAGAAATGTTTTGGAGAATGGAAATTGTTTTGACTAATCTTAAAGAATGAGCAAGAATTGGAGAAGAAGGAGATTGAGATGAGGAGAAGGCATTCCAGGCAGAAAGCATGACCAAAGATACCAATGTAAAACAAGGTATATTTAAGGAAGAGAGTAAGAAGTTCCTATTGGCATAGCACAGAGTACCACAAAATGATTTTAAACTGTGAAACTCTACGACCATATCAATATTTTAAAGAGTCCATTATGTTGATAGTGTGGAATATGGACTGGTGAGAAGCAGTGTGACAAAAAATCTTGGAAGACAACTTGAATAACTGAAATAGTAAAGAAAAATATTGAGAGCTTGAACTCAGAAAGGGGCATTATAGAGAAGAAGACACGCCTGAGAGATACTGAGGTAGAAGTAGCAGAATTTGATAACTGAAGGACAGGCAAGAATCTAGAATAACTCCAGGTTTCTCACTTGGGCACCTGAAAAATGATAATGTTGTTCACTAAGACTGAGATTACAGGCAAATATGCTATTGAATGACAATGAGGAAGTATGAGAGGTTGAGGAAGGAGTCCAGTTTAGAGGCATGTTAGAACAGCTAATCATATATGTCTGAATATGTTAACAGGGAAAGGTAAGGTGACTATTAATTGACCGGAAAACTAAGGTAGAATTTTCAAATTAATGAGGGGAAATAAAATTAATAGTAATTTAGTCAAAAAAGCAAAACTAAGAAAAAGTAAACAGCAAATTAAAATAAGAAATAAACAAAAAGATAGAGTAAAATCAAGGACAATCTAATGTAATATAAATACAATTAAAAAGAGAAAGGTAAGCCTGGCTATATTGCAATTTCTGTGAAACTTCTAGGTCAGGGTTTTTTAGTTACCAGTTAAGATGTTTAAGGAAGAGAGGTGGATTTTGTTACAAGTGATAGCTAAAGCCAAGAGCATGGAAGAGGTCATTTGGGGAGATCATTTCAGGTAAGAAAAGAGGGATAAGGAGAAAACCTTGAGGAAGGATAATATTTAGGAAATAGACAAAAGAAGTCAGCAAAGGAGGCTAAGGAAAAATGGTCAGATATATAGGAGGGAAACTAGGAAAGAAGGAATATTTAAGAAACTTAGTAGTGGTTAACAGTATGTCTCAGGGGTCAAGTAAGATGACAGTACACACTGGATATCACAATTAGTTAGTTGCTGCTGATGTTAGAGAGAGTAACTTTAATTGCGGTGAGGGGTGGGTTGGGAAAACTAGATGCCTATGGGTTTGAGGAGTAAATGGGAAGTGAGAATGAAAATATATTGAATGTAGCTATTATTCTTTTAATAATCTTAGCCATGAAGTGGAAGAGAAAAACATGGCTGTAGCTAGACAGAGGTAGAGTCCAAGGAAGTACAAAAATAGAGAATTAAGATATGGGAGGCTGATAGGAAGAAGTCAATAGGTATGGAAAAGCTGAAGATAGAGGAGAGAGAAATCCCCAGGAAGCTGGAAAGGATGAGATCCAGAGCAAAGGTAGCTTTAGAGAGAGCAAAGCATATAACAATGAAGATGGTGATTAAAATGAATAAAATGATGAAAATTATACCTAATATTTATTGAACACTTAGTTTGTGTCAGGCAGTATGATCATATAATTTAATTCCTTAGCAATGCTAATGGATAGGTTTTATTACTAGTCCCATTTTACAGATGAGGAAACTGAAGCACAGAGAAATTAAGTTACTTGTCCAAGATCACAAATTTAATACATGTTCAGGCTGGGATGCAAATCTGGGTCTGGTTGATGACATAGCCTGAACTCCTAACTGCTATTACCACACTGCTAATCTACTTGGTCCTTGCCATTGATTACAAACAATTAAATTGAAGCCACCAACAGTTGTTTATCTCTGGTGTTGGTCATAAAGGGAAGAGCTAGTCAGTATTTGAACCTCAACCCCTGTACAGATGCTTCTTATCCCATTTCCTCTTTTTTCCTTCTGTATCCACTAGAATGAGGATGCAGGGCTGTTGATCTCTCCATATATTGATAACATTGAGCAGGATATCTAAAAGCTGCTTTGTTCTTCCTTCCCTGAATCAAACATTCTTAAGTTACAAACCCTTAAAGGAAATCAGTGTAACCATGAGCAATTGCATATTATCATCCTCATATAGTCTCCATAAATCTATGTGCACTCATTTTACTCATATCTTTGTGTCTCAGGCTTATCATCTATATGCAGAAGCGAGATGAACAACAGAATAACCACAGAGGTGCCTCTACTGAGGAGCAAATGGTAGGAAAATTGAGTATAGTATGTATCATCTTTGGCTCAAAAGCATCTTATTCCATGTGAAAAAGTTATTCTTCCATCATTCCTCCTCTCCAACTTCTTGTAAATCAGATTCAAATTCTTCTTAATGCCATACTCAAAGCAGCTGTGTTTGCATGACAACACTTTTCCAATATGTTAATAACTAAATGCAAGAAATCTGTACAAATTTCAAAACTAATGGTTAGGCAATACTTTTTTGGGGGATAATTTATAATTACTTTGAAAAATGTAAAATTACATTTTAATAATTAACAAAATTAGGACTCCATTTATATAGTAAGATGAATTTTCCATCACTTAAAAATATTTTATTCCTATGAGTCTGATATAGTTTGAATACTTATCCCCACCAAAATCTCATGTTGAATTGTAATCTCCAATGCTGGAAGTAGGGCCTGGTGGGAAGTGTTTGGGTCATAGAGGTGGATCCCTCATGGCTTGATGCTGTCTTCAGATAGTGAGTGAGTTCCTGTGACAGCTGGCTGTTTAAAAGTGTGTGGCACCTCCTCCATGACTCTCTCACTTGCTCCTGTTTTTGTCATGTGAACTGTTTGCTCCCCATTCACCTTCCACCATGATTGGAAGTTCCCTGAGGCCTCCCCAGAAGAAGATGCTGTTATGCTTTCTGTATAGCTTGCAGAACCATGAGACAATTAAATCTCTTTTTTTAATAAATTACCCAGTCTCAGGTATTTATTTATAGCAATGCAAGAATGGCCTAATACAGAATCTAAAATCTGAGTTAAGGTATTTCAAAATGATGTTTCTAGGGGAAGAGAAAGAAAGTCATACAAATCCCCAGCAGCAGATACGATCTTGGTTCAAATAGAATGGAAAATAATTAAGAAACCACTCAAGACTATCACATATAAAGACCTTACACTGTAAAAATCTAATCCACCTACCCACAGGGCTCTTGAAAATAGGTAGTGTCAGTGTGCCGATCCAGAGCTAGCTTGGTGTATGCAGTGTCACCTCTGGAGAAGTCTGAAGTGAAATACCACATCCTCCCATAAATGGTTTCTCTGTTAGATGAAATAAAGAAAGACCTGTTAGCTATTTGAAATGTTCATTCTTGTCTTTCAAAACTCTTTCCAATACCTTCTTTAGTTACTCACAAATAACAATAGATTTTTTTGGTTCCAGAATTTCATCCATAAGGTGAAATTCAACTGTTTCATAAGGTGAAACAGCTGAACACGCTAGTCTTGACAATTCTGTCACTTATTAACATTCTAGAAAACTGGGGAGAAAACTGTGGAAGTATATGTATTATGAAAGCTTAGAGAATTATCTCACTCTGATTATGTGCCCAGTTTTCATAGCCTTCATAAATTCAAGGTTCTTTTCTATGCTCACCATTCTTTCACAGAAAAAGATGATGTAGCTGCTTCTAGAAGTGATTTTTTTAACGTTATTTACTATTTTTATAGCTGTTGTCTTTCATTAGTACCATTTTTTCAATAATGGTGGTCATTTCCTAGTATTTTGTATAATCCAATTTGCAAGGATGACTGAAGAGTTCTCATATTCTTTATAAGACACAGAAGTGATTAATGTAGATCCTCACTCATCTTTTGGACATGGAGGAATAAGGAAAAGAGAACAGGATAGTTTCTGTTAGCAAGTATTTGGTGAGACTTGCTGTACCATTGTTGTTGTGCCTCTCCTTGAAGTATACATCATATATTTTGATTTTGTAATTATTTTCCTGGTGGGCTCAAATCTGACTAAAGGTCACTTTAATTCTTTAGCTTTCAAAGTTCATCTTATTTTCTGAACCCTTGAAATTCAAATAGGAAATGCTCTTCCTTTTGAACTATCATCCCTAAAGCTGTCTCAATTTATTGCTTACCAGCACAGTTTCTTTCACTTGAAAATTCTCAAACTGTGATTCAAACTGAGGGCTCACAGATGCTGTTAATTATGCTCTACCAGCATAGGGCAGAAGACCCAGCATACTATCTATTACAAAATGAGCTATATCTGGATCTTATTAAGTAAAAGGAAAGTAGCAATTATAATAAAGTAGGTTGACATCACACTTAATACTATAGAAGATTAATCTATATACCACCCAGAAGTGTGGAATGGTAATGAAAAGAACAATGTATTTAAGATTAGGAAACCTGGGCTATTTGAATTCAAGTTCTATTGTTTACTAGTAGAGCGCTCCTGGGCAAGACACTTGGTATATTTGAGTGTCAGTGCCTCATCAGCAAAATGGGGACAAAACACACTGATCAGTATTACTAATAATGCATGGGAATGTGCTGGCTGAATGCTATATAGCTTTCTAAGGCAGTGTTATTAACAGTCAGTCTCTGAATCAAGCCATAGGAATCCCAGAAGGTCAAATTGAACAGATGGGAAAATAGAGGACAGCGGGGGTCGAGTGTGTGTGTGTGTAATGGACATGCCTATGGTCACACAACTACTTGATGGTAGAACTCAGACTACTATCCAGTTCTCCTTACAGTCAGTGTTTTTTTCCAGTGTACAATAATACCTGTCACTTGGGATCACTGGGTTAGAAACATATTACCAACGACTCTGTAGTCATCATTATATTTTACACGTAAGTGTATTTAGAGATTAGAAATCCAGACTTCAAATAAAGCACTGCAAGTGGGAGTCCCCTTATTCATGCTACAAAATATTCTGGATTGAAAACAAGGGTGACCATACCTGTTACATTTATTTATTGGTGCTCATGCTCTGGAAATTAATTATAGTACTGTGGATTTTTGGAAAGAAATGAATTACCTGATTAAGCTGATCCTTTCTGCCAACTTCTCTGTGTGCTCTTGAGTGGGAGGGACATTTTCTACAAATGCAATTCCATAGAGCAGAAAGTTTTGCAGAAACTTCTTCAGTCCCTCGTTGGTTTCTAAGAAGCTCTGGCAATCTACAGATGGAACTTGGGCTTGCTGGTAGATTTCAGCATTCCATAGTATTCTAGGCTGGATAACTTTTTGTTTCTGCCCTTCATAGCTGTTTTTCACCAGCCAATTCAAATCATATTTAGTCACATGACCATCTGGCCCTTTTAAGGGGAAAAATAAAAGGCACTAAAATAATAATTACAAATAATGTCAATATTTGTAATTGGTTACAAATTATAATTCGTTACAACTAGTTAAGAATCTTTTTCTTAGCAATCAGTTATCCAGTACTATGTTGTTTATGAAACCAAATTAAAATGAGTGCCTAGAATGTTTCTGAGACAGAAATATGTGTGGTTTGAGTGGTATGCATGAATAAATGAATGAACAAATAAATCTTCCCAGAGGCTAAATAAATTTACAGAATTATAGTTACATAGTAAAAGACCTTCTGGAAAATTCATCAAGTCATCAAAGAATGATAATCCAAGTAGGCTTTTACAAATCTACTTGGCACTCTCTCCCCTTGCCCCAATCCCTGTCTTTCATCTATATAGGAACTCAGAATGTTTGAGGTAGAAGGGGCTAATCTTTATTTTACAGATGGAGAAAAAGTCAGTGACTCACTCAAGATCACACAACTAAGTACTATAGGTGGTACTAAAACCTCAACTTCTTGCTGCTAGAAGTTCAATACTGCCTTCCTCTTCTACATGATATAGGACATTGCTGTCTAATTATATGACATCAACACAATACAGTAAAATGACTTTGTAAGTGGCTTTACCTGCTGTGCACCCCCCACCCCCAAAAAGTTGAAAACCAACCCCAAAATGCTTTAGAAAATCTTCAGGATAAGCAAAGGAAGCAGCAGAAGGAGTGAAAGGCTATGTTGACAACTTGTCTCTCCTTTTTACTTCTCTCTCTCTTTTCCTCCCTCCCCTTGACAAAAAAAAGTATCACACTTTGGATAATTTGGAAAGCATAAAAAAGTATGAGGAAATTAAAAGTCACCATGTTTATCATTCTATTACCCAGATGAAACTATGATTGACATCCTGGCATCATTCCTTCCAGTTTTTCTATATATTCTCCTATTTTATGTAATTTATATATATACAAATATAGTTTATGTAATTTACATATATATAAAATTTGGGACTCTGCCATTGTCACTTAACATTTTAACAATTTTTACAATTAAATTTTATCATTTTAAAAATTCAACCTTCATTAAAATTAATTTTTAAAGCTTACAAAATGTACACTACCAAGATTTACGTAACCAATCTATTCTTCTGCATATGTACATTTATTTTTAAAATTTTCCTATTATTTATTAGTGATCATCTTTAACCATATTTCTAATAATTTAGAAATAGAATGTGTATTACATTTCTTCAAAGTTTGTATCTTTGTATTTAGAAATTTCAAAGATATAAACTTTTAAGAGTTCTGATACACATAATCAAATTACTTTCTAGCAAGTGTACTTATCTTCATTCCCTCCAACAGCACATATTGTGTCCATCAAAATGGAGTATTCTTATACTTAAAATATATATTTTTCTAATTTGGTAACTAAAGTAGAACTGCTATCTTGTAATAATTTTAACTTATTTGCTTACTAATAAGGCTAATAAGAATACTTTTTATAGTTGTTAGACATCTATGTTTCTTTAATGCAGGGGCTACCAAACTATGGTTTATGAGTCAAATCTGGTGCTTGGTTTTGTAATGCCTGTTTCAGAACACATCTGTCCATTTTGTTACATATTGTTTATAGCTCCATTCACTCACATAGCCCACAAAGTTTAAAAATATTTACCATCTGGCTCTTTACAGAAAATGTTTGCTGACTCCTGCTTTAATCATTTGTCCGTTCAGTCCTTTCTTACATTTTTCTATTGGAATACTTGTACTTTTCTTACAATTTAGCAATAGCACCTTACATATTAAGGATTTTTAGTCTTTGGCATACATTTTCCTAATATTTTGCCTGTTTTTAAATAAACCTTTCTATGGCATTTTTTTCTATCGTACATAAATTAGTAGTCAATGCATGCATTGTAAGCATGTTTTTCCTCCAATGCTTTTTCTTTTAACTTTTTTATTTGGAGATAATAGATTCATAGGATGTTGAAAAGAAATGTGTAGGAAAGTCCCATGAGCTCTTCCCCAAGCCTTCCTTGATGTTAACATGTTATACAGCCATACTACAATACCCAAACCAAGAAAGTGGTATTGGTACAATCCATTGGGCTTATTCAGATGTAACCAGTTAAACATATGTTCATTTGTGTGCATAGCTCTTTGCAGTGGAATTACATGTGTAACTTTGTGTAACCACTACCACAATCAAGATACTCAACCATGACTCCTTCGTGTTACCCTTTTATAGCTACATCTGCCACTTCCTACCCCTGCATCTCTAACTTCTGGCAACCAATAATCTGTTCTCTATAATTATGTTATTTCATGACTGTTACATAAATGAAATCATGCAGATTGGCTTTTTCACTTCAGCATAATTTAACTGAGGTTCTTCCAAGTTATGTGTCATTAGTTCGTTCCTTTTCATTGCTGTAAGTAGCATTTTATTATATGGATGGTTTATTTAACCATTCAACCATTGGGTAGTTTCCAGTTCTTGGTTGTTACAAATAATGCTGATGTGAACATTAATGTACAGGGTTTTATGTGAACATAAGTTTTCATTTCTTTGGGATAAATGCCCAGAAGTGTGATTTCTGGGTTGCATGTTTGGTTTTTTTGTAAGAAATTACCAAACTGTTTTCTAGAGTGTACCATTTTACATTCCTATAAGCAATGTATGAGTGATAAAATTTCTCTGCATCTTCTCTAGTATTTGGTGTAGTTGCTGTTTTTTAATTTAGTCATTCTGATAGGTATGTAGTGCAATCTCATTGTGATATTAACTTTCATTTCTCTAACAGCTAATAATGTTGAACATCTTTTCATGCGTTTATTTGCCATCTGTATATCCTATTCAGGAAAATGTCTGAGCATATCTTTTATCCATTTTAAAATTGTATTGCTTGTTTTCTAGGCTGAGTTTTAAGAGTTTAGTCCTAGTGCAAGTCAGGACCTTAAGATGTTCTCATATGTTCTTTTCTTGAAGTTTTATAGGTTTATGTTTTACATTTATGTCCACAATCTACTATGAGTTGGTTTTTATATAAGGTGTGAGACTTGGGTTGAGGTTCTTTTATTTTTTGATTATGGACATCCAATTGCTCCGGCACCAATTATTGAAAAGACTATCCTTCCTCCATTGAATGGCTTTTGCACTTATAGATAAGTTGACTATATTTCTGTGGATCTATTTCTGGGTTCTCTATTCTATTCCATTGATCTATGTATCTGTCCCTCCACCAATACCACATTGTCTTGATTACTGCAGTCTTAACATCAGGAAGTGATTTCTTCCCACTTAATTCTTCATTTTAAAAATTGTGTTGGCTTTCCTAGGGCCTGTATATTTCCATTTAAATTTTAGAGGAAGCTTGTTTATAATTACTAAAAAATCTTGCTTATATTTTGATAGGAATTACATTAAAACTATACATCAATTTGGAGAAAACTGACATCATTACTATGTTGAGTCTTCCAATCCATGAACATGATTTGCTTCTCCATGTATTTATGTCTTCTTTGATTTCTTTCATCAGCATTTAATAATTTTTATAATATAGATCCTATACATATTTTGTTAGATTATACCTAAATATTTAAATTTATTTGAAGCTACTGAAATGGTCATTTTTCATTTCAGTTTCTGCATGTTTAAGTATATAGAAATATGATTGATTTTTGTGTGTTGATCTTGTGTCCTGTGACCTTACTGAACTTATTTATTAGTTTTCATAGTTTTATTACAGATTACTTGAGGTAGTCTATGTTAGGCTATCATGTATCTGCAAATAAAGAGTTTTGTGTACAAATTTTATTAATTTTTCTTGACTTACTGTAATATAATTTTCAGTACTATGATAAATAAGAGTGGTGAGAGTGGATGTTAAATAATAGTGGTAAGAGTGGGCATCCTTGCCATGTTCCCTGTCTTAGAGGGAAAGCATTCAGTCTCACCATTAAGTATAATGTTAGCTGTGGATTGTAACAATTTTATATGAAGAGAAAAATGTTTCAAAAAATCCTTCCAAAACAAGAAAAGAAGAAAAATAACTATTAACCTATTTTTGAAAGGAACAAACCATTTTCCACAAAATAACTGTCCTTCAGAAGAGTACCCCCAAAGAAGATCAAGTATCCTGTCCACTCACAAGTAAAGAAGAGTGTGGTCTCATCCAGACGAATGTTCTTTGGCTTGATACATAAATCCACACTGGCAGTATCCAGGCTGCGCTGGTGAGTCTTAGAGTTGTAGCACGATGCTGAGCGGCAGTGGTCTCGAAGCCAGACATAATCAAAGCGCATTACGGTATTAGCATATTTCAGCTCTAGGGAAAAGATCACGTTCATCAGAAATCAGCATCCAGAAAACTTCCTTCTAAAAGTCTTCTACCAAGAAATAAGCAAAAGCAGTAAGGGTTGAGGGGAGGGACTTGCCCCTTACCAGATATTAAAATATACTGTAGAACTTCTATAATTAAAATGGTGTAATGTTGTATTTAAATAGATAAAATGATGGAAGAGTATAAAAAGCCCAGAAATATGCCCAAATGCATATGGAAATCTGATATGTAATAAAGTGACAGCAAAAGTCATTGAGGAAAAGATGAATTTTTAAATAAATGGTGTTGGGACAACTAGATAGAACTTGGGAAAATATAAATTTGTGTCTATATGTCATGTTGTCAGAAGGTCATCAAGATAAACTCAAAATATATAAGTACTAAATTTAGAATATGAAACCATTCAAATATCAAAAGAAGGAAGCATAGGTGTGTAGAGGATATATAGGAGGTGATATGGTTTGGCTCTGTGTCCCCACCCAAATCTTATGTTGAATTATAATCCCCAATGTTAGGGGACAGACCTAGTGGGAGGTGATCGGATCATGGGGGCAAATTCCCCTTTGCTGTTCTCCTGAAAGTGACTGAGCTCTCACAAGATCTGGTTGTTTAAAAGTGTATAGCACTTTCGCCTTCACTTTCTCCTGCTTTGCCATGGTAAGATGTGCTTGCTTCCCCTCGCTTTCCACCATGATTGTAAGTTTCCTGAGGCCTCCCAGCCATGCTTCCTGTACAGCCTGCAGAACTGTGAGTCAATTAAACCTCTTTTCTTCATAAAGTACCCAGTTTCAGGTAGTTCTTTACAGCCAAGTGAGAACAGACAAACACAGAAAATTGTTACCAGGGAAGTGGGGCATTGCTATAAAGATACATGAAAATGTGGAAGCAACTTTGGAACTGGGTAACAGGCAGAGATTGGAACAGTTTGGAGGGCTCAGAAGAAGACAGAAAGGTGAGGAAAAGTTAGGAACTTCCTAGAGACTTCTTGAATAGTTTTGACCAAAATGCTGATAGCGATGTGAACAGTGAAGTCCATACTGAGGTGGTCTCAGGTGGAGATGATGAACTTATTGGGAACTGGAGTAATGGTCACTCTCGCTATGCTTTATCAGAGACTGGCAGCATTGTGGCCCTGCTCTAGGGATTTGTGGAACTTTCAACTTGAGAGAGATGATTTAGGGTATCTGGCAGAAGAAATGTCTAATCAGCAAAGTGTTCAAGATGTAGCGTGGCTGCTTCTAACAGTGTACGCTCATATGCATTTGCAAAGAGATGGTCTGAAATTGGAACTTATAGTTAAAAGGGAAACAGTATAAACGGTTGGAAAATTTGCAGTGAGACTATGTGGTGGGAAACAAACCATTTTCTGGAAGGAATTCAAAGCTGCAGAAATTTCCATAAGCAAAGAGAAGCCAAATGTTAATATCCAAGGCAATGGGGGGAAATGTCTCCAGGGCATGTCAGAGACCTTTGCAGCAGCCCCTCCCATTACAGGCCCTGAGGCCAAGAGGGAAAAAAGAGTTTTGTGGGCCATGCCTAGGGCCCTACTGCTCTATGTAGCCTTGGGACACGGCCCCCATGTCCCTTGGCTCTATGTCTCAGCTGCTTCAGCTCTAGCCATGGCTAAAAGGGACCAAGGAACAGCTTGGGCCATTGCTTCAGAGGATGCAAGCCCCAAGCCTTGGTGGCTTCCATGTATTATTGGGCCTATGGGTGCCCAGAAGACAAGAGTTGAGGCTTGGGAGCCTCTGCATAGATTTCAGAGGATGGATGGAAATGCCTGGATATCCAGGCAGAAGTCTACTGCAGGGGCAGAGCCCTCATGAAGAACCTCTCCTAGGACAGTGTGGAGGAGAAATGTGGGGTTGGAGGCCCCATACAGAGTCCCCACTAGGGCACTGCCTAGTGGAACTATGAGAAGAGGGCCACTGTCCTCCAGACCCCAGAATGGTAGATCCACCAATAACTTGCACTGTGCACCTGGAAAAGCCACAGCCACTCAATGCCAGCCTGTGAAAGCACTCCCAGATGCTGTACCCTGCAAAGCCAGAGGGGCATAGCTGCCCAAGGCCATGGGAACCCACCACTTGAATCAGCATGCCCTGGATGTGAGATATGGTATCAAAGGAGATTATTTTGGAGCTTTAAGATTTAATGACTGCTCTGTTGGGTTTTGAACTTTCATTTGGAATGGGAGCATTTACCCAATGCCTGTACCCCCATTGTATCTTGGAAGTAACTAACTTGCTTTTGATTTTACAAGCTCATAGCTGGAAGAGACTAGCCTTGTCTCAGATGAGACTTTGAACTTGAACTTCTGAGTTAGTGCTGGAGTGAGTTAAGACTTTAGGAGACTGTTGGAAGGTGTGATTGGTTTTGAAATGTGAAAAGACATAAGATTTGGGAGGGGCTAGGAGTGAAATGGTGGAATGATATGGTTTGTCTCTTTGTCCCCACCCAAATCTCATGTTGAATTGTAATCCCCAATGTTGGGGGAGGGACCTGGTGGGAGGTGATTGGATCATGGGGGCAAATTCCCCCCTTGCTGCTCTCATGATAGTGAGTTCTCATGAGATCTGGTTGTTTAAAAGTGTGTAGCACTTCCCCCTTTGCTGTCTCTCTCCCCTGCTCCACCACGCTTGCTTCCCCTTTACCGTCTACCAAGATTTTAAGTTTCCTGAGGCCTCCTAGCCATGCTTCCTGTACAGCCTATGGAACTGTGAGTTAATTAAATTTCTTTTCTTCATAAATTAACCATTCTCTGGGAGTTCTTTATGGCAGTGTGAGAATAGACTAATACAGGAGGTCCTTGTACTATTTTAGCAACTAACCTTCTGTTAATTTGAAGTTATAGCAAAATAAAAAAATTACAAAAAAACAAAGACTTTCTATACATTAGGTTACTCATTTAGAAAAGGTAAATAAAGTGTGTGACCCAATTTACAAAAGAAAAGAAAAAATAAGTTATGTCTTCATATAATTCAAAAAAATAAATTTCTGATGGATTAAAGTACAAAAAATTAAAACTGTGAAACATTAAATATTGACAACCTTGAGGTAAGAAAGGTTGTTTTAATATGACACAAAAGGCATAGAGATAAATTTGTCTATATTAAAATAAATACCTTCTGTTCTGCAAACAATATAAAAGCAAAGTTAAAAGACAAGTAACAGGAAAAAAATTTGTAACATAAAAGGATTAATATCCAGCATATAGAATAAACCTCTGAGATCATTAAAGATGAAAACCCAACAGAAAAATAGGTAAAGGATATCACTAAGGAAAGTCACCAGAAGTGACCGGTATACATATGAACTGCCCCCAGCCTTGTTAATAATCAAAGAAATGGGTATTTAAACCAAAATGTGATACCATTTTATACCAATCAGAGCAACAAAAATTTTAAAGGCTGATTAAAATGTGTTTTAAAGGATGTGGGGAAAAATGCATACTTGCAAACACTGGTAGTAGGAGTAAATATTGTTAAAGTTATACTATATGGCATCAGCAAGTTTCTATGAAAATAATTTAAAATGTGCATATTTGACCTAGAAATTCACCTCTCAGTATTTATCTTTTTTACTCTTGTACTTTATTTATTTATTTTATCTTTTAATATATATTTTTTTATTTCAATAGCTTCTAGGGCTCAAGTGGTTTTTGGTTACATGGATGAATTGTATATTGGCGAAGTCAGAGATTTCAGTGCACCCATCACCTGAGTAGTAGTGTACACTGAAACTGATATGTAGTTTTTTATTCCTTATCCCCCTCCTTCCCTCTCCCATTCTGAGTCTCCAATGTCCATTATACCACTCTGTATGCCTTTGCATAACATAGCTTAGCTCCCACTTATAAGTAAGAACATACTGTATTTGTTTTTTTATTCCTGAGTTACTTCACTTAGAATAATGGTCTCAAGCTCCATCCAAGTTGCTGCAAAATACTTTATTTCATTCTTTTTTATGGCTGAGTAGTATTCCACGGTGTATATATACATTTTCTTTATCTACTTATTGGTTGATGGGTACTGAGGTTGGTTCCATATCTTTGCCATTGTAAATTGTGCTGTGATGAACATACACATACAGGTGTCTTTTTGATATAATGACTTATTTTCCTTTGGGCAAAGAGTAGTTCACCTCTCAGTATTTATCTTATAGAAAGTGTCACACGTGTGGAGCAGCATATAAGGATATTCATAATAGTGATGGTTATAATAGTAAAAATAATTAGAAAAAAGACTAAATGTCTATCAGTGGGGAAGTGGAAGAATCGCTGAATAAACTGTGGTTTATCCACATTTTAAGATATTAAGCAATAGTTTTTAAAAACTGCTATACCTGTACCTCTCACATTCACTTTCATTGGTAATATCATTCTCATTTTAAGGACAACTAATTAAAGCTCAGAAATGCTAAGTAACTTTGTAAGAATATAATCATTAGGTGGTAGAGCTAGGACATGAACCCAAGTCGTGCAACCCCACAGCCTAGTACACTAATGCGTCTCAAAGTACAGCCTTGGGAGTCTGGAGGTGAGACTTCTTTTAGAAAAACATAATGAGGAGCTTGGCAAATTCTCTCCCCCAAAAGTATTGATAAAACTGGCCAAAATTTAAAAAGAACCATTTTAAGACTCTGGAAATTGTCCAAAGGTATACAGCAAGTTGAGAAGTATTTATTCTATTTTTAATTTCTTTAGTAATAATACTGTTTCCTATAATTGCTATACCAATCTACATTCCCACCAACAGTGTACAAAAGTTCCTTTTTCTCCACACCCTTTCCAACACCTGTTATCTCTTGTCTTTTTGACAATAGGTATTCTAATGGGTGTCAGGTGGTATATCAGAGTAGTTTTGATTTGTATTTCTCTTATAATTAGCGATGTTGAGCATCTTATCATATAGGTGTTGGTCATTTGTATGTCTTCTTTGGGGAAATGTCTATTCAGATTCATTGACCATTTTTTAATTGGGTTATGTGTTCTGTTGCTATTGAGTTGTATGAATTCTTTATAAATTTTTGGATATTAATCCCTTATCACAAATACAGTTTGCAAATATTTTTTCCTAATCCCCAGGATATCTTTTCATTTTGTTGATTCTTTTCCTTTGCTGTGCATAAGCTGGTTAGTTTGATGTTGTCTCATTTATTTATTTTGGTTTCTGTAGCCTAAGCAGTTGGTGTGAGATCCAAAAAAATAATTGCCAAGGCCAATGTCAAGGAGCTTTACAACATGTTTTCTTCTAGGAGTTTTATGGTTTCAGGTCTTATTCTTGTTTAAGTCTTTATCCATTTTGAGCTGATTTGTGTGTAGGATGATAAAGGTCCAATTTCATTCTTTTGCCTTCTGAGTATATGCCCAAAGGAAATGAAAGTACTACCTCATAAAGATACCTGCACTTCCATGTTCACTGCAGCATTATTCATGAAAGCCAAGATATGGAAACAACCTAAATGTCTGTTGATGGATGAATGTAAAAAAAACTATGGTATATATAGACAATGGAATATTATTCAGCTTTTTTTAAAAGGAGATCTTGCCATTTGTCATAATATGGATGAACCTGGAGGACATTATGCTAAGTGAAATAAACCAGATACAGAAAAAAAATTTACATGATCTCATTTGTATCTGGAATCTTAAAAAAAAGTCAATTAAATATATAGAGAGAATAAAACAGTGGTTACCAGGGCCAAGGGTAGGGGCATGGGTGCGGAAATGGGAGATGTATGGCTAAGGACACAAAGTAGCAGATATGTAGAATGAACAGATCTAGATATCTGTTACACAACAACATGAAGACTATAGTTTATAATAGTGCAATGTGTTTTGGATTTTTTCTAAATGAGTTAATTGTAGCTGTTCTTGCCACAAAAAATGGGTAACTATGTGAGATGATTGATATGTTAATTGTTTCATTATAGTAACAATTTTACTATCTATATGTATCTCATAATATCATGTCATATATTTTAAACATACACAATGCAATTTCTTTTAAAAAGCAAGTATTTATTTACAAAAAACTACTGAACCTTGGGTAAAAATAGTGGGAATCTGTGGTGTATTTTAGCATGGGGTGCTCCCACTCCTATTCCTCCACCCCTAGCTCCAATCAGCAGTAGTTCCATGAAGGTGGGCTAAACCAAGAAAACCGGCAGCTTTGCTGTCAAAGATGACTAACGTGATTTGGAGCAGAGCATTCATAAAACCCCTATGCACCTGGGTGTTATCAAAAACAATTACGGAAGCCATACTGGTTGGAGCAAACAACAGACCCGAAGAACAGCCAGAAATCTAACCAGGCTATATAGGGAGTGAGAAAGCTATAATGGGCCTTGAAAAGCTCCCACACATCCCTAGTATTTGGAAGGTTGCATATGCATGCACTGCTGTGTGCACACTGAAGAGAGACTGGAAATGGCCCTAGTTATTTACATGTCTCTGGATGAAAATGAGGGTTTTTGTAGGAAACATGAGAATGACAGAAAGTAAAAACCAGGACAAACTTCTTGGGTTAGTCTGTTTGCATCATTATAGAGAAGTATCTGGGGCTAGGTAACTCGTAAAGAAAAGAGGTTTATTTGGCTCATGGTTCTGCAGGCTGTACAGAAAGCATAGTGCTGGCATCTGCTTCTGGTGAGGGCCTCAGGAAGCTCATAATCATGGCAGAAGGTGAAGGGGAGCTAGCACGACACATAGTGAGAGAGGGAGTGAGAGAGAGGGAAGATGTGCCAGGCTCTTTTAAACAATTGGATCTTGTCTGAACTCATTACTGAGGGGCAGGCACCAAGCCATTCATGAGGGATTTGCCCTCATGACCCAAATAACTCCCATCAGGCCCCATTTCCAACACTGGAGATCACATTTCAACATGAGATTTGGAGGAGACAAACATCCAAACCATATTACTTGTAAATAGCTCAAACTTTGAGTGTATGCCTCAAACAACACACAGATCTTCTGGCAAAGGGTGGAAGCCTTATTAGATTAAGTTTTTTAAGCATAACCTCTGATCAATAGTTGGCTGGCCTCTAAACTATATCAGGAATTCTCAACCTGATGCTTCAAGTAGGCCTATGGACATCTGGGCCAGATAGTCTTTTTGTCACCAGGTGTCAGCAGCGTCTTCCTCTCCAGTTGTGACAACAAAAAATGTCTCCAGACAATGCCAAAGGTCCCCTGGGGGGCAAAATAGACCCCAATTGAGAGCCACTGGGCTATGGTGATCCCAGTGCAATGCTTAGGAAACCACAGTTAAAAATAAAAATAAGAAGTAAAAATAAAACCTGAGCAGAGACATCAGTGGCTACACACTGCAGGGGACAAAGACTCCACAGAATTACCACAGATAACAAACAAATACACAAAACAAACAAATACACAAAATACAAACAAATACACAAAAATATGCAACAATTACTCTGGGGACGTCAGAACTCAGTTTCCACAAAATGTTATCTAAAATGTTCCAGATTTTCAACAACAAGAAAAGATCATGAGATATGTGTAGAAACAGAAGGGTTACCTACACACAGAAAAAAACCCTCTGAGAATATTACAGAAAATCCTATTGCCTAAGTCAAATATGCAGATAGAAGGCAACTTATCTTCTGCAGAAAATGTCTTTCCCTTCTAATAGTCTTGAGCTTTACAGGAGAGAAGCAGAATGGACTATTGGGGCATCACCTCCATGTACCTATATTATTTCCTCATTATAAGCCAACACTTGTCTGTGATGGCAGGTATGCCTTATACAAGTGCTTTCAAGGTATACCTCAACTGGATGCTTGAAAATCCATAGCTACTGCACTTAATTGAAAGACTGTCTGATACAACTGATACTCTGAAACAGGGCTATTCATTTGGTGGTGCCCTACAGTTGGAGTTCTTGTCCTAGGGTGTATGGAATAATATGCAAAATTTGTGTGTGTGTGTGTGTAGAATTTCTATAGGGTCTATAACCTAAAAACATTGAGAACCCTTTCCTTACAGTGACAAAAGTGAGTACCACTAACCCTTATTCAGTTTGGTCATTGCAGTGAGATGATGCACAGTTCAACAAACTATAGCTTGTGGGTCAAATATAGTGTGTGACCTATTTTGTTTGGTTTGCAAGATAAAAAATGGATTTTACACTTTAAAAGTGTAATAAAACAAAAACAAAACAAAGAAAATCACTGTAATGGTTAACTCTACGTGTCAATTTGACTGTACCATGGGGTGCCCAGATACGGGGCTAAACATTAATTCTGGGTGTATCTGTGAGTGTGTTTCTGGAAGAAATTAGCATTTAAATCAATAAACTGAGTAGAGTACATTGCCTTCTGCAATGGGGGGATAATTCTGTCTGCCTGCTTGAGCTGGGATATTGGTCTTTTCCTGTTCTTGGAATGAAACTTACATCATCAACCTTCCATTTTAGGCCTTTGAACTTCGACTAGAACTTAGATTGATTCTCCTGGTTCTTTTTTTAAAAATGTTTTTATTATACTTTAAGTTCTAGGGTACATGTGCACAACGTGCAGATTTGTTACATCTGTATACATGTGCCATGTTGTTTCTCTGGAGAATACTGACTAATATAGATATTGGTACTGAGAAGTAGGGTACTGCTCTAACAAATACCTAAAACTGTGGAAGCAGCTTTGGAAATGAGTAATGGGGGAGATGCTGTAAGAGTTTTGAGGTACATGCTAGAAAAAAGCCTAGATTACTGTGAAGGGATTGCTAATGGTATTTCTGGTAAGAGGTCAGAAAAAAAAGAGGACAGCTGGAGAGAAAGCCTCCATGTTCCTAGAGAATATAAATAATTGTAAACAGAATGCTGGTAAAAATATGAATGGTAAAGGCCATTCTGATGAGGTCTCAGATAGAAAAGAGGAACATGCTACTGGACAATGGAAAAAAAAGTGACACTTTTTATAAAGTGGCAAAAAACTTAGCTGCAAAGTGATGAGAGAGCAGTTGGTTCCTTCTGACTGCTTATAGTAAAATGTGAGAAGAGATAAATGAATTGAAGAAGGAACTGTTAAACAAAAAGGAACCAGGACTTAAGAGATTTAGAAAACTCTCAGTTTATCCATATTGCAAAGAATGAGAGAGTATGTTTGAAAGGGAATACTAAGGGTGTGGCTGATCCACATTTGATAAGGAGATAAGTGTGTGCATGAACCATGGTCCTAGTCAGCCATCTCAACAGAAGCCATAAACAGAGATGGGATTATACCAGCAGAAAAACTGCCAGTTGGGACCAAAAAGAACAGAGAAAATGGGACAAAATTGAGAGAGTTGTAAAAGGGAAGAGTGAGGCTAAAGGCAATTTAGAGATCATCAGGGCGCCATTCCCACCACAGGCCCAAGGGGCAGGGCTAGTTCTTCCTCAGTTTCAAAAGGCATAGTCACCTCAAAGAGTCTCAAGGGCAGGGCTGCTGCTAAACTTTGAGCTTAGCTGGGACCCATCACTTTTTCCTTTCTTCTCATTTCTCCCCCGTCCCTGCCCGTTTTTTTTTTTTTTTTTTTTTTTTTTTTTTTTTTTTTTTTTTGAGACAGAGTCTTGCTCTGTTGCCTAGGCTAGAGTGCAGTGGTATGATCTCAGCTCACTGCAGCCTCTGCCTCCTGGGTTCAAGCGATTCTCCTGCCTCCACCTCCCTGGTAGCTAGGACTACAGGTGCCCACCACCACGCCCAGCTAATTTTTGTATTTTTAGTAGAAACGAGGTTTTGCTGTGTTGGTCAGGCTGGTCTTGAACTCCTGACCTCAAGTGATCTGCCTGCCTCAGCCTTCCAAAGTGCTGGGATTACAGGCATGAGCCACCTGGCACCCGGTCTTATTTCTCTCTGTTTGGAATGGGAATGTCTCTATTGTGCCTGTCCCACCATCCTATTTTGGAAGCACATACTTACCTGGTTTCACAGGAGAAGAAATTTTGCCTCAGGATAAATTGTACCTCAAGTCTCACCCATATCTAATTTAGATGAGATTTAGTTGAGACTTTGGAATTTTCATTTTTTTTTTTTTTTTTTTTTTTTAGTTGGATTCCATATACCTTAACAAATAACAAGACAGAATTCGTAGTTGGGGGATGTTTAAACTGATTCCAGTATTTTTTTCTCTATTTTAAATTATGCTTTCATAAACTAAGGATTTCTTTTTTTTTTTTTTTTTAATTTATTTATTATTATTAAACTTCAAGTTGTAGGGTACATGTGCACAACGTGCAGGTTTGCTACATATGTATACTTGTGCCATGTTGGTGTGCTGCACCCATCAACTCGTCATTTACATCAGGTATAACTCCCAATGCAATCCCTCCCCCCTCCCCCCTCCCCATGATAGGCCCCGGTGTGTGATGTTCCCCTTCCCGAGTCCAAGTGATCTCATTGTTCAGTTCCCGCCTATGAGTGAGAACATGCGGTGTTTGGTTTTCTGTTCTTGTGATAGTTTGCTGAGAATGATGGTTTCCAGCTGCATCCATGTCCCTACAAAGGACACAAACTCATCCTTCTTTATGGCTGCATAGTATTCCATGGTGTATATGTGCCACATTTTCTTAATCCAATCTGTCACTGATGGACATTTGGGTTGATTCCAAGTCTTTGCTATTGTGAATAGTGCTGCGATAAACATACGTGTGCATGTGTCTTTATAGCAGCATAATTTATAATCCTTTGGGTATATACCCAGTAATGGGATGGCTGGGTCATATGGTACACCTAGTTCTAGATCCTTGAGGAATCGCCATACTGTTTTCCATAATGGTTGAACTAGTTTACACTCCCACCAACAGTGTAAAAGTGTTCCTATTTCTCCACATCCTCTCCAGCACCTGTTGTTTCCTGACTTTTGAATGATCACCATTCTAACTGGTGTGAGATGGTATCTCATTGTGGTTTTGATTTGCATTTCTCTGATGGCCAGTGATGATGAGCATTTTTTCATGTGTCTGTTGGCTGTATGAATGTCTTCTTTTGAGAAATGTCTGTTCATATCCTTTGCCCACTTTTGGATGGGGTTGTTTGTTTTTTTCTTGTAAATTTGTTTGAGTTCTTTGTAGGTTCTGGATATTAGCCCTTTGTCAGATGAGTAGATTGCAAAAATTTTCTCCCATTCTGTAGGTTGCCTGTTCACTCTGATGGTAGTTTCTTTTGCTGTGCAGAAGCTCTTTAGTTTAATGAGATCCCATTTGTCAATTTTGGCTTTTGCTGCTGTTGCTTTTGGTGTTTTAGACATGAAGTCTTTGCCCATGCCTATGTCCTGAATGGTACTACCTAGGTTTTCCTCTAGGATTTTTATGGTATTAGGTCTAACATTTAAGTCTCTAATCCATCTTGAATTAATTTTCGTATAAGGAGTAAGGAAAGGATCCAGTTTCAGCTTTCTACTTATGGCTAGCCAATTTTCCCAGCACCATTTATTAAATAGGGAATCCTTTCCCCATTTCTTGTTTCTCTCAGGTTTGTCAAAGATCAGATGGCTGTAGATGTGTGGTATTATTTCTGAGGACTCTGTTCTGTTCCATTGGTCTATATCTCTGTTTTGGTACCAGTACCATGCTGTTTTGGTTACTGTAGCCTTGTAGTATAGTTTGAAGTCAGGTAGCGTGATGCCTCCAGCTTTGTTCTTTTGACTTAGGATTGTCTTGGAGATGCGGGCTCTTTTTTGGTTCCATATGAACTTTAAAGCAGTTTTTTCCAATTCTGTGAAGAAGCTCATTGGTAGCTTGATGGGGATGGCATTCAATCTGTAAATTACCTTGGACAGTATGGCCATTTTCACGATATTGATTCTTCCTATCCATGAGCATGGTATGTTCTTCCATTTGTTTGTGTCCTCTTTTATTTCACTGAGCAGTGGTTTGTAGTTCTCCTTGAAGAGGTCCTTTACATCCCTTGTAAGTTGGATTCCTAGGTATTTTATTCTCTTTGAAGCAATTGTGAATGGAAGTTCATTCCTGATTTGGCTCTCTGTTTGACTGTCACTGGTGTATAAGAATGCTTGTGATTTTTGCACATTAATTTTGTATCCTGAGACTTTGCTGAAGTTGCTGATCAGCTTAAGGAGATTTTGGGCTGAGACAATGGGGTTTTCTAAATATACAATCATGTCATCTGCAAACAGGGACAATTTGACTTCTTCTTTTCCTAACTGAATCCCCTTGATTTCTTTCTCTTGCCTGATTGCCCTGGCCAGAACTTCCAACACTATGTTGAATAGGAGTGGTGAGAGAGGGCATCCCTGTCTTGTGCCAGTTTTCAAAGGGAATTTTTCCAGTTTTTGCCCATTCAGTATGATATTGGCTGTGGGTTTGTCATAAATAGCTCTTATGATTTTGAGGTACGTTCCATCAATACCGAATTTATTGAGCGTTTTTAGCATGAAGGGCTGTTGAATTTTGTCAAAAGCCTTTTCTGCATCTATTGAGATAATGATGTGGTTCTTGTCTTTGGTTCTGTTTATATGCTGGATTATGTTTATTGATTTGCGAATGTTGAACCAGCCTTGCATCCCAGGGATGAAGCCCACTTGATCATGGTGGATAAGCTTTTTGATGTGCTGCTGAATCCGGTTTGCCAGTATTTTATTGAGGATTTTTGCATCGATGTTCATCAGGGATATTGGTCTAAAATTCTCTTTTTTTGTTGTGTCTCTGCCAGGCTTTGGTATCAGGATGATGTTGGCCTCATAAAATGAGTTAGGGAGGATTCCCTCTTTTTCTATTGATTGGAATAGTTTCAGAAGGAATGGTACCAGCTCCTCCTTGTACCTCTGGTAGAATTCAGCTGTGAATCCATCTGGTCCTGGACTTTTTTTGGTTGGTAGGCTATTAATTATTGCCTCAATTTCAGAGCCTACTATTGGTCTATTCAGGGATTCAACTTCTTCCTGGTTTAGTCTTGGAAGAGTGTAAGTGTCCAGGAAATTATCCATTTCTTCTAGATTTTCCAGTTTATTTGCGTAGAGGTGTTTATAGTATTCTCTGATGGTAGTTTGTATTTCTGTGGGGTCGGTGGTGATATCCCCTTTATCATTTTTAATTGCGTCGATTTGATTCTTCTCTCTTTTCTTCTTTATTAGTCTTGCTAGTGGTCTGTCAATTTTGTTGATCTTTTCAAAAAACCAACTCCTGGATTCACTGATTTTTTGGAGGGTTTTTTGTGTCTCTATCTCCTTCAGTTCTGCTCTGATCTTAGTTATTTCTTGCCTTCTGCTAGCTTTCGAATGTGTTTGCTCTTGCTTCTCTAGTTCTTTTAATTGCGATGTTAGAGTGTCAATTTTAGATCTTTCCTGCTTTCTCTTGTGGGCATTTAGTGCTATAAATTTCCCTCTACACACTGCTTTAAATGTGTTCCAGAGATTCTGGTATGTTGTATCTTTGTTCTCATTGGTTTCAAAGAACATCTTTATTTCTGCCTTCATTTCGTTATGTACCCAGTAGTCGTTCAGGAGCAGGTTGTTCAGTTTCCATGTAGTTGAGCGGTTTTGATTGAGTTTCTTAGTACTGAGTTCTAATTTGATTGCACTGTGGTCTGAGAGACAGTTTGTTATAATTTCTGTTCTTGTACATTTGCTGAGGAGTGCTTTACTTCCAATGACGTGGTCAATTTTGGAGTAAGTACGATGTGGTGCTGAGAAGAATGTATATTCTGTTGATTTGGGGTGGAGAGTTCTATAGATGTCTATTAGGTCTGCTTGCTGCAGAGATGAGTTCAATTCCTGGATATCCTTGTTAACTTTCTGTCTCGTTGATCTGTCTAATGTTGACAGTGGAGTGTTGAAGTCTCCCATTATTATTGTATGGGAGTCTAAGTCTCTTTGTAAGTCTCTAAGGACTTGCTTTATGAATCTGGGTGCTCCTGTATTGGGTGCATATATATTTAGGATAGTTAGCTCTTCCTGTTGAATTGATCCCTTTACCATTATGTAATGGCCTTCTTTGTCTCTTTTGATCTTTGATGGTTTAAAGTCTGTTTTATCAGAGACTAGTATTGCAACCCCCGCTTTTTTGTGTTCTCCATTTGCTTGGTAAATCTTCCTCCATCCCTTTATTTTGAGCCTATGTATGTCTCTGCGTGTGAGATGGGTCTCCTGAATACAGCAGACTGATGGGTCTTGACTCTTTATCCAGTTTGCCAGTCTGTGTCTTTTAATTGGAGCATTTAGTCCATTTACATTTAAGGTTAAGATTGTTATGTGTGAACTTGATCCTGCCATTATGATATTAACTGGTTGTTTTGCTCGTTAGTTGATGCAGTTTCTTCCTAGCCTTGATGGTCTTTACATTTTGGCATGTTTTTGCAATGGCTGGTACCGGTTGTTCCTTTCCATGTTTAGTGCTTCCTTCAGGGTCTCTTGTAAGGCAGGCCTAGTGGTGACAAAATCTCTAAGCATTTGCTTATCTGTAAAGGATTTTATTTCTCCTTCACTTATGAAACTTAGTTTGGCTGGATATAAAATTCTGGGTTTAAAATTCTTTTCTTTAAGAATGTTGAATATTGGCCCCCACTCTCTTCTGGCTTGAAGAGTTTCTGCCGAGAGATCTGCTGTTAGTCTGATGGGCTTCCCTTTGTGGGTAACCCGACCTTTCTCTCTGGCTGCCCTTAAGATTTTTTCCTTCATTTCAACTTTGGTGAATCTGGCAATTATGTGTCTTCGAGTTGCTCTTCTCGAGGAGTATCTTTGTGGCGTTCTCTGTATTTCCTGGATTTGAATGTTGGCCTGCCCTACTAGGTTGGGGAAGTTCTCCTGGATGATATCCTGAAGAGTGTTTTCCAACTTGGTTCCATTTTCCCCGTCACTTTCAGGCACCCCAATCAGACGTAGATTTGGCCTTTTTACATAATCCCATACTTCTTGCAGGCTTTGTTCATTTCTTTTTCTTCTTTTTTCTTTTGGTTTCTCTTCTCGCTTCATTTCATTCATTTGATCCTCAATCGCTGACATTCTTTCTTCCAGTTGATCGAGTCGGTTACTGAAGCTTGTGCATTTGTCACGTATTTCTCGTGCCATGGTTTTCGTCTCTTTCATTTCGTTTGTGAGCTTCTCTGCATTAATTACTCTAGCCATCAATTCTTCCACTTTTTTTTCAAGATTTTTAGTTTCTTTGCGCTGGGTACGTAATTCGTCCTTTAGCTCTGAGAAATTTGATGGACTGAAGCCTTCTTCTCTCATCTCGTCGAAGTCATTCTCCGTCCAGCTTTGATCCGTTGCTGGCGATGAGCTGCGCTCCTTTGCCGGGGGAGATGCGCTCTTATTTTTTGAATTTCCAGCTTTTCTGCCCTGCTTTTTCCCCATCTTTGTGGTTTTATCTGCCTCTGGTCTTTGATGATGGTGATGTACTGATGGGGTTTTGGTGTAGGTGTCCTTCCTGTTTGATAGCTTTCCTTCTAACAGTCAGGATCCTCAGCTGTAGGTTGTAGCTGTAGGAGATTGCTTGAGGTCCACTCCGGACCCTGTTTGCCTGGGTATCAGCAGCAGAGGCTGCAGAAAATAGTATATTTCTGAACAGCGAGTGTACCTGTCTGATTCTTGCTTTGGAAGCTTCCTCTCAGGGGTGTACTCCACCCTGTGAGGTGTGGGGTGTCAGACTGCCCCTAGTGGGGGATGTCTCCCAGTTAGGCTACTCAGGGGTCAGGGACCCACTTGAGCAGGGAGTCTGTCCCTTCTCAGATCTCAACCTCCGTGTTGGGAGATCCACTGCTCTCTTCAAAGCTGTCAGACAGAGTCGTTTGCGTCTCCAGAGCTGCTGCCTTTGTTATTGTTTACTGTGCCCTGTCCCCAGAGTTGGACTCTACAGAGACAGGCAGGTTTCCTTGAGCTGCTGTGAGCTCCACCCAGTTCGAGCTTCCCAGCAGCTTTGTTTACCTACTTAAGCCTCAGCAATGGCGGGCGCCCCTCCCCCAGCCTCGCTGCTGCCTTGCCGGTAGATCACAGACTGCTGTGCTAGCAATGAGGGAGGCTCCGTGGGTGTGGGACCCTCCCGGCCAGGTGTGGGATATGATCTCCTGGTGTGCCGGTTTGCTTAAAGCGCAGTATTGGGGTGGGAGTTACCCAATTTTCCAGGTGTTGTGTGTCTCAGTTCCCCTGGCTAGGAAAAGGGATTCCCTTCCCCCTTGCGCTTTCCAGGTGAGGCAATGCCTCGCCCTGCTTCAGCTCTCGCTGGTTGGGCTGCAGCAGCTGACCAGCACCAATCGTCTGGCACTCCCCAGTGAGATGAACCAAGTACCTCAGTTGAAAATGCAGAAATCACCGGTCTTCTGTGTCGCTCGTGCTGGGAGTTGGAGACTGGAGCTGTTCCTATTCGGCCATCTTGCTCCGCCCTCAAACTAAGGATCGGAATTTTCATCTTTAGAGTGGATGCTGGAATGAGTTAAGACTTGGGGTTGTTGGGATGGAATGTATATATTTTATGTGAGAAGAATATGAATTTGGGTAATCTAGGGGTGGAATGTAATAGACTGAATTGAGTCTCCCCTAAGACCATATGTTAAAGTTCTAATCCCCAATGTGATGGTATCTGGAGATGGAGACTTTAGGAGATAATTAGGCCATGAGGGTAGATTCCTAATGATGGTATTAGTGCTCTTATAACAAGGGATGAGATGGAGCCGTTTATCTCTCCACCATGTGAAGATACAGCAAGAAGGCAGAAGGCAGCCATCTGCAAGCCAGGAAGAGAGAACTTGACTATGCTGGTGCCCTGATGTTGGATTTCATAGCCTCCAGAACTGTGAGAAATAAATGTCTGTTGTTTAAGCCACCTAGGCTATGGTATTTTATTAAAACAGCCTGAGCCAACTAAGACAACCATGGGACAGAGATTGTACATGGCCCCAGAAAAGCCTAAAATATTTACTATCTGGCTGTGTTAGTCAGTTCAGGCTGCTATAACAAAATTACAATAGACTGGGTAGCTTAAACAACAGATATTTATTTCTCACTGTCTGGAAGCTGGGAAGTCTAAGATGAGGGTTCCAGGCCATTTGGTTCCTGGTGAGGGCCCTCTTCTCGGTTTGCAGATGGCTACCTTGTTGCTATATCCTCAAATGATAGAGAGAGAATGTGCTCTCTCTTAGAATGGCACTAATTCCATCATGAGGACTCCACCCTAATAACCTAATTAGCTCCCAAAGGTTCCATCTTCAAGTACCATCACATTGGGAGTTAGGGCTTCAACATATAAATTTGTAGAAAAC
This sequence comes from Chlorocebus sabaeus, assembly GCF_047675955.1. Classification (NCBI taxonomy): domain Eukaryota; kingdom Metazoa; phylum Chordata; class Mammalia; order Primates; family Cercopithecidae; genus Chlorocebus; species Chlorocebus sabaeus. The sequence continues at coordinate 42,768 of NC_132933.1, forward strand.
ACATTCAGTCCATAGCACTGGTCCTTTACAGCTAAAAGTCTGCTGACCTCTGAGATAATCTGTAGCAGAAACTCTTTTGTTTATCCTCTCCTCCACTTCTAGTGAGTTGGCAAGAGTAGCTAATACTACCACCTTAATAGCATTTGAAACCTAACTAACACCTGTCTCCATTTAAGTGCCATACATCAGTCAAAATACTCTTTCCAATTAAATTTAGCTTAGAATCTCTTAAGTAGTTCCCCATTACAATAGGGTAAAGACCAATCTCCTCAAGATTGCCTACAAGGGTCTGCACAATGTGGCCCCGGCTAACCTCTGTAGCCTCTTTTATCAACCCTTCCTTGCACTTGACATAGCAGTCCATGTCCATATGACATATTCTCTTCTCCTGCTCTGCTAGATACCTAGTAATCCTGACTATATGCTATATTCCATTTTCACGTTAAGAGTTGCTAGTTATCTAAGCAGTATAGTAGTGGAATAAACTACTGTGTGGCTAGACTTGCCTTTTAGTAGGCTTCAATATATCGCTTCATTTTAGTTAAGTTGGTATGCTTACTGTCCTTTTGCTGACTGGAGTCCATTCTTGCCTTTTCACTTGTAATTTTTCTCCTTGAAATCACAGGAGAAATTAATTAAAGGACCATCTGATTAAATGACTACCTTCTCCTTCAAAATATAGCTAAAAATTCATTTATTCAAGGCAGCTTCTTTGAATAATCTATTTCCTCTTTGAAATTAAATATTTGGTAGGTATCAACTCAATTTACATTTATGTCTGGCATAAGCTAATTATGCTTCTCATATTTATTTACTTATTTTATTCGTTTCAGGGACTCTACATCTTACACTAAGAAAAGGAATCTTCCATCTTTGGTTCTCTAACAGTTCTCAGCTCAGTTAATAAAATTAACACTCAGCAAATGCTTATTAATTAGATCTTATCAAAATTTTAATACAGAAAAGAAACTTGAAACTCACCTTGATTCATCTCTTTTATAACCTACATTTAATCAATCACCAATGTCTGTTGATTCCACTTCCTGAATCTTTCTGAAATACATATAACCTCTCCATTTACACTCCTTTCTCCTGACACATTCAGGTATTCATCATCTATAGACAGTGGGACTCTATAAAAGGATTTTAAAAGTCAAGGTAGTAAAATCAGATTGTAGTTTAGGAAGAGCACTCTAGTTTCAGGACGGATAATGGATCATCAGGAGAGCAAGACAAGGCTGCAGTAATCCTGTTAAGATAGTTACCTCCTTGCTTTTCAATGTTGTTTTTGGACCACTTTTTCTACCTTCTTCCTCTAAAACCCAAGCTTCTTTGAAGATCATGCTTTCTTAATTATTCTAATCAAATACCTCTTGAGTCACTCTCCATTTTTAATGAAGTCCAGTTTACTGTTGTCCACTTTACCCTTTCCCTGTCATCCTTGGCAACTTCATCATCATTAATTACAGTACTCCCAACATTTTCATTTAAAACATTCCATACTCTAGCCACCTCTTATTACCATTCCAGTTCAATTATTCTGGCACTCCTCACTACAATAATCCTTCCACCCCATAAAGAGCTCCAATCCATTGACCCTAAGCTCCTTTTCACTCTGTCATCTTGTTTCCTTTAATGTCCTCACTTCCCTCCTTACAGAGCCCATATTCCATGGTCCATCATTTTAATCAATTCCTTGCAGTCTTAACTTCCTTGTCCCCTCTCTCTGTGCCATACTTCCCTGACAAAGCCCCAACCATGGTAAACTCAAATTCCTACTTCCTGTGCAGCCAAGCAGCTGAACATTGCTGGAGAAAAAATTTTCTTTTATGTTTTATTTTTTTAATTGACGAATAATGTGTGTTGTTATCTTGTAAACATCATGTTTTAAAGTATATATACATTTTGGAATGGCTAAATCTAACCAATTAATAAATGGAACACTTCACATAGTTATTATTTTTGTGGTGCTAATATGTAACATCAACTCTGTTTTTCTTTTTCTTTTTTTTAATTATACTTTAAGTTCTAGGGTACATGTGCACAACGTGCAGGTTTGTTACATATGTATACTTGTGCCATGTTGGTGTGCTGCACCCAAGAATATAGTATCATCATTAACTACAGTCATTTTGCTATATGACAGATCTCTTGAAATTTATTCCTCCTATCTAACTCTAATTATGTATCCTCTGACCAACATGTCTCTATCTTCCCTCCCCGCAATCACCCTAGCCTCTGATAACCACCATTCTACTCACTTCTATGAGATCAAATTTTTTAGATTCCACGTATGAGTGAGATAATGCAGTATTTGTCTTCCTGTGCCTGGCTTATTTCCTTTAACATAAATTCCTCCAGGCTCATTCATGTTGCTGTAAATGACAGGATTTGATTCTTTTTATGGCTGAGTAGTGTTACATTGTGTATGTATACTTCACTTTCTTCATCCATTCATCCATTGATGGACACTTACGATAGAGAAAATTTTTAAAACTGCACTACCTAGTATCATTTTAAACTCATCATGAAAAATCTCAAATTAGTACTCAATACAGCCAAACAATTCTTGCATAATTTCCTAGTAAAATCACTCACTCTCTAAGAAGACTGTGTCATACCATTTCCCCTATCCTCAAACTGCCAACACCTCCTCACCCTTCACACTTTCAACTGACGACCTTGCTTCTTCCTTCAAAGAAAATGTAGAAGCAGTAAGAGAATCTTCACAAACTGATGCCCCATATCCAATCACTTACCTGCATCTGTGCCCATATATCCCACCTTTCTTTCTGTTATAATCACTGAAATAATTTGTGTAAATATTCAAGGTCAATACTACCATTTATGAACTAGATTCTATCTCTTCTTTCCTACTCAGGGACTATGCTCCTGAAGCAGTTCTATTCCTCTCTTTTGCATCACCAAATTTTCCTTCCCTATTGGATCATCCTCATTTAGCAAACATGTAATATCTCCCATATTAAAATAATATTCCAGGAGTGCCATCAGCAAGATGGCGAATAGAAAACAAAAGACCCTCCTTCCCCCATGGATTGAATAACAATTTATGGAACAATTGCCTTTATGACAAATTCAGAAATGAGTTAAAAGGTTGCTGCACTCCAAACAAGTGCAAAGTCAACCTCACCAAAACCCAATAGGAAAATTCATGGCATTTCTTCACCAGAGACACTTCTCCCAGCTTGGTACATTGTAACTGAGAGGAAACCCCTACCTCTTGACTTACCCTAGTGGGGAAAAGAAGCTGAATGTCCAACATTCTAACTTTTCAGGGTGTTATCTAAAAGACTGGTTTCTGTCTTGCCTGAATCTAAGAACTGACAGCAATGGGATGCCAGGTTGGGGGCTTGCTGAGAACAAAAGTGATCTATGTGGCTTGGCTTGGCACCAGAGTCTGTAGACTATAGACAGACATTATGTGGAACTCCAATACCCTAGTTTACTACAGAAACAGAGAGATGGCAGTATCAAGGGGAACTCCTGAATGGAAACTGATAAATCTCTTCAATTAGATGTTTATATGCACAATCCCAGAATAGTATGCATTCCCAGGAAAGGATTAGGAGGTCTCTAGAGTCTTTAACTGGGCTAATTGGAGAATGTCCTCCTTGTATGCAACCAGACCACAAAGACTGAGAAAGGTAGCTGAGCTTTCAAATGTTAGTCTCAACAAGATATAATAAGACATATGAAGAAACAAAGAAATATGGACTATTCAAAGGAATAATTTAAACCTCCAGAAAGCACCCCTAAAGACATATATAAATTACCAGACAAAAACTCAAAATAAGCATCACCAGAATAATTGAAGAATTTAAAAAGAACACAGGCAACTAAACAAAATTAGGAAACTGACATATAAACAAAATGAGAATATCAACAAATAAATAAAACTATAAAAATGAATCAAACAGAAATTCTGGAACTGAAGAATCTAATAATTGAATTGGAGAAATTCACTGGAGGGATTCAATAGCAGAATTGACCAGGCAGAAAAAAGAATTAGTAAACTCAATGATAGGACTTTGAAATTATTGAGAAAGAGAAGAAAAAAAAAACAAAGAATGAAGAAAAATGAGGAGAACCTAAGGGATTTATGGGGCACCAACAAGCAGAACAACATATGCATGATGGAAATCACAAAAGGAGAAAAGAGAAATGAGTAGAGAGCTTATTTGAAGAAATGATGGCTGAAAACTCTCCAAATCTGATGAGAGAAAAGGACACACAAATTCAATAAACAACTCCAGTTGGAATAAATCTAAAGAGACCTACACTGAGACCCATCAAAATCAAACTGTCAAAAGTCACACAGACAGAATCTTGAAAGTGGCAGGAAAAAATGACTCATCACATACAGGGGAGCTTCTATTAAACTATCAGCTGGTTTCTTAGCAAAACCTTGCAGGCTAGAAAGGAGTGAAATAATATATTCAATTACTGAAGAACAAAACCTGCCCACAAAGAACATTATATTTTATAAAACTGTCCTTCTAAAATGAAGGAGAGATTAAGACTTCCCAGGTAAACAAAAGGAGAGGAAGTTGATCGCCACTCAATCTGCCCCACAAGAAATGCTGAAGGGATCCTTCAACTTGAAGAAAAAGGATGATAAATAGCAACACAAAATCATATGAAAATATAAACCTTCTGGTAAAGGTTTATTGTGTAGTATTGTAATATAGTGTGTAAATCACTTTTGAGTATGGTATAAATTTTAAACACAAAAGTAACAAATAATTATAGATCTATGTTAATGGATGCACACTATAAGGAAAGGATGCCCACCCTCAATATTACTATTAGACGAGAAAGAGAAGTAACAGAAATCTAAACTGGAAAAGATGAAGTAAAATTGTTTCTATTCACAGATGACATGATCTTGTATGTAGAAAACCCTAAAGATTCCATATGCAATAAAAAGTATTATAACTAATAAATGATGTCAGAAAATTTGCAGGATTTCCAAAAGCAATACATAAAATCCATTGCATTTCTACATATTAATGGTGACCAATCTAAGAAGAAAAATTAAGAAAAAAATTCCATTTATTTATTTTATTTTATTTTTTATTATACTTTAAGTTCTGGGATACATGTGTAGAATATGCAGGTTTGTTACATAGGTATACATGTGCCATGGTGGTTTGCTGCCCCATCAACCTGTCATCTACATTAGGTATTTCTCCTAATGCTATCCCTCCACTAGACTCCACTCCCCGACAGGCCCTGGTGTGTGATATTCCCCTCCTTGTGTCCATGTGTCCTCATTGTTCAACTCCCACTTATGAGTGAGAACATGCGGTGTTTGGTTTTCTATTCTTGTGTTAGTTTGCTGAGAATGATGGTCTCCAGCATCATCCATGTCCCTGCAAAGGACATGAACTCATCCTTTTTTATGGCTGCATAGTATTCCATGGTGTATATGTGCCACATTTTCTTTATCCAGTCTATTATTGATTGGCATTTGGGTTGTTTCCAAGTCTTTGCAATTGTGAACAGTGCTGCAATAAACATAAGTGTGCATGTGTCTTTATCATAGAATGATTTATAATCCTCTGGGTATATACCCAGTAATGGGATTGCTGGGTCAAATGGTATTTCTAGTTCTAGATCCTTGAGGAATCGGCACACTGTCTTCCACAATGGTTGAACTAATTTACACTCCCACCAACAGTGTAAAAGCGTTACTATTTCTCCACATCCTCTCCAGCATCTGTTGTTTCCTGACTTCTTAATGATTGACGTTCTAATTGGTGTGAGATGATTTTGATTTGCATTTCTCTGATGACCAGTGACGATGAGCTTTTTTCATATGTTTGTTGCCTGCATAAATGTCTTTTTTTAAGAAGTGTCTGTTCATATCCTTTGCCCACTTTTTGATGGGGTTGTTTGTTTTGTTTTCATGTAAATTTGTTTAAGTTCTTTGTAGATTCTGAATATTAGCCCTTTGTCAGATGGATAGATTGCAAAAATTTTCTCCCATTCTGTAGGTTGCCTATTCACTCTGATGGTAGTTTCTTTTGCTGTGGAGAAGCTATTTCGTTTAATCAGATCCTGTTTCTCTATTTTGGCTTTTGTTGCCATTGCTTTTGGTGTTTTAGTCATGAAGTGTTTGCCCATGCCTATGTCCTGAATGGTATTGCCTAGGTTTTCTTCTAGGGTTTTTATGGTTTTAGGTCTTATGTTTAAGTCTTTAATCTATCTTGAGTTAATTTTTGTATAAGGTGTAAGGAAGGGATCCAGTTTCAGCTTTCTGCATATGGCATCAAAAAGGATGAAATACTTAGGAATAAACTTAACCAAGTTAGAGAAACACTTTTACAGTGAAAACTACAAAATGTTGCTAAGAGAAATCAAAGAAAGGTACAAATAAATGGAAAGGCATCTCATGCTCATGGATTGGAAGGCTTAGTGTTGTTAAAATGCCCATACTACCCAATGTGATCTACAGATTAAATGCAATACCTATCAAAACTCCAATGGAATTTGTTGTAGAAACAGAAAAAAACCTTCCTAAAAGTCATAGGGAATCTCAAGGGACCCCGAATAGTCAAAATAATCTTGAAAAATGAGAACAAAATTGGAGGTCTTACAAAGCAACAGTAATCCAAATAGTATTGATGTATGAAAAAGTCTTTATCTTTCACTTTTGAAGGATCATTTTGCTGGATATATAATTCTACATTGGTAGTTTTCCCCCCTTTATCTTTATCACTTAAGTTTGTCATTCCATTGTGTTCTTGCTTGCACAGTTCCTGATGAGAAGTCCACTGCAATTCTTATCTTTGTTTCTCTGTAGGTAAGGTGTTTTTCTCCCCACTAGGCTGCCTCCAAGAATGTCTCTTTGTCTTTGGTTTTCTGCAGTTTTAATATAATATGCCTACGTGTAAGGTCTTGCTTGTTTATTTTAAGATGTGTATGTGTGTTTATTTATAATGAATTTGTTAATGTGTCTATTTTTATGCCAGTACTATACTGTTTTGATTACTATTGCTTTGTAATATATTTTGAAATCACGTAGTATGATGCCTCCAGCTTTGTTCTTTTTGCTCAAGATTGCTTTAGCCATTCGGTGTCTTAAGTTGAAAACTTTTCCTTTCAGATCAGGAACAAGACAATGATGCTTACTCTTCCTACTCTTACTCTACATAGTACTGAAAGTCATAGCCAGAGTAATTAGGCAAGGAAAAGAAATAAAAGACATGCAAATAGGAAAGAAAGAGATGAATTTGTCTCTGTTCACTGATGAAATAATCTTATATATAGAAAACCCTAAAGAGACCACCAAAAAACTGTTAGACTTAATGAATTCAGTAAAACCAACATACAAAAATCAGTAATGCTTCTATACCCTAACAATGAACTAACTGAAAAAGAAATCAAGAAAACAATCCTATTTATAATAGTTGCAAAAAATACTTAGGAATAAATTTAACCAAGGAGATTAATAATCTCTACACTCAAAACTATAAAATATTGATTAAATAAACTGGAGAACACATAAATAAATGAACAAATATTCTATCTTCATGGATTGGAAGAATTAATATTGTTAAAATATCTATACTATTCAAAGTGATCTACAGATTCAATGCAGCTCCTGTCAAAATTTCAATTACATTTTTCACAGAAATACAAAAAAGTCCTAAAATTCTGACTGATAATTTCAACACCTGTGTCATATGTAAGTCTGGTTCTGATATTGCTTTGCCTCTTCAAATTGTGTTATTTCTTGCCTTAGCAAGTTTTGTAATTCTGTTATTGTTAAAAGCCAGACATCTTGTATAGAGCAATAGCTACTGAGGTAAATAGGATTTTATCATGAATATCTACATTAATCTGGTCCAGAGTTAGGTTGTGTTTGATGTTTGTTGTCTCTGTGGGTACCAGAAGCATTAAATTTCTCTAGTGATTTTGCTTTTGTCTTCTCTCTTGGCCTTGGCCCTTCCCTGTGTGCTGTACCTCAGAGACAGGTTGTCTCTTGCAGCTGTTCCAGCTGTAATCCATTGTCATTTTAACTGGAGGCTTATTAGCTTGTTGTAGGGTGTGGGGGGATGAGGGCAGTCTACAATCTTCAGATTCTCAGTCTCTGGAGTGCATAGTGGGCCTGTATCTTGGAAGTGTGACTTTCACAATTGTTTTTGTTTCTCTTTCAGGGTGTGGTAGATTGAACTGTAACCCCCAAAAAGATGTGTTGAAGTCCTAATCCCTGGTACCTGTGAACGTGACCTTATTTAGAAAGCATCTTTGCAGATGTAATCAAGTTAAAATGAGGTCACACTGGATTAGGGTGGGCTCTAAATCCAATGACTGCTATCTTTATAAAGAGAGAAATATTTGAAGACAGAGATTAGGCATTGTGAAGAAGGCCCTGTGAATATGAAAGCAGAGATTGGAGTAATGCTGGCACAAGCAAAGTAATGCCAAGGATTGCCAGCAACCATAAGAAACTAAAAAAGGCAAGGAAAAACTCTCTCCCAAAGCCTTTGGAGGGAGCATGGCCTTACCAACCCTCCAAGACTATGAGAAAATAAACTGTTGTTTTAAACCACCTAGTTTGTGTAATTTGTTATGGCAGCCTTAGAAGACTCATACACATAGGTAAAGTATTCCCTCCTGCCAACTAATACTTTCTGTGGTTGTAACATTCCTAGTCTATGTCTTTGAAACCCTCTCCCTTGTATATTAAGGCTTTCTTTTCTTTCTTTTTTTTCCCTTAGGTAAGACAGGGAGATGGAGTGGGGCTGGAACAGGCTGAGTTGCCTTCCCCTAGTTGAGAAGGGATTTTGCTATTGCCTTCTGTTATTTTTGTCTTTCTCCCAACTTGTAGGCTAATCTTAAAAATAAATGGCTAGAGGTCCTGTCAACTCCACAAAAAGTATTTTCAGACCACACAGAAGGTATTTATCATTGCATAACAATGTGAATTATACACTTAAAATGGTTAAGAGAATAAATTTTATACTGTGTGTTTTCTTACCACAATTTTATCATTCCAATTTTTGATATATGTGCTGCCAAAGCAAATATTTCTTACCACAAGTTTTAAAAAGTATCTGTCTTCACACATCTCTTACCAAAATGATCTTCATGTTGCTGCCAAGCACAAGTCAGAGACTTGGAGACTGTATGGTGCCAATGGACAGCTAAAGGAAGTAAGCTTTTGAAGTTGGGCTGTGGAAGGGCTGGATATATGACTCCTCCCTTCAGCAAGTCCTGAAGCCTGCTTTGTAGGTGGGACAATCTGTGGTACCACATCCTAGAAGATTGGATAATAACAAGTTAGTAGTAATATAAAACAACTTTTATGAGGCTGTAGGAATAACACTACAGATGTAATTATGTAAAATGATAGATTTAATGATCTCAATACAGAGGATTAAACAAAGGAGAAATTGTGAAAAGTTAAGCATAAGTGATCTATAACCATTACTTACATTTTCTCATTAGCCACTTTTATTGTATGTCATACAGTATTCAGTACAGTCACATGCTACGCAGGTTTGTAGCCTAGGAGCAACAGGCTATATATATCATATAGCCTAGACGTGTAATAAGGCTATACCATCTGGGTTTGTTTACACTCTAAGATGTTCATACAACCATGAAATTGCTGAATGAGGCATTTCTCAGAATGTATCCGTCGTCATCCTGTCAACTGACCCATAATTGTAAAAGGATTATTTTTCATGTCTCATCCTTCTGGGTCTCTCTGCTCGTGATACTATTAATCATCCCTATTCTGACTATGTGAAAGTTTCTTCTCCGCTGTGGGCAAGTTACTTAAACCCTCAGTGACTCTATTTCTTTCTTTGTAAAATGAAGTTGATAATAGTATTTATCTCATGGCTTTCCTGTGAGGACTAAAATACTTAGAATTATATGTTCCATACTAAGCCCTACATATGTATTGCTGCTATTATTATCATTATTATGGCTGTTAGGAATAAACTGTATCTGTTGGGAAAATGCCTGGATAAACCTGCTTGGAGGTGGTGATGCTGAGTAGCATAGTTTTAGAAAAATTAATAAAACAACACCATTTGCATAAGGTCTTAGGAATTAATTTGTCCTGTGGTGGAAGACTGAGAGAGCTATGTGATTGCAGATAGGCTGTGTGGTTCTCAATGTGAACCTTCTCAATTACACCCTCAAATATGCAGTAATGTAACTAAATCCACAAAATGCTTCTCTTGAGTGAACTAGTGAGTCCCTGTGTGTGTGTGTGTGTGCACATGCATATGTGTGGGTATGTGAGTTGTAAGCTGATGAAAGGACTGAACTTCATGTTGATATGGGATGAAAGCAATCATATACACTAAAGCCACAGCTAGAGATATAGTAGAATTTACTAATCACTAGGGAGCAGTCTGTAATCACAGGATAGAGAATGGAAGGCTAAAGTCAACTTTATTGAGATTTTGTGGCTGAGGGCAAGGAGGAGAGCACAGAAAGTCCTCTGCTGATATCTGGGTTACATTTATTTCTTCACTGTATCTTGTTTCCAACCTCCTACCTATAGGTACTGTCTAAAACAGGGGTTGGCAATCTGTGACCCACCAACTGAAATGGATTTTGTATTTTTTAAGGAGTTGTAAAGAAAAACAAAGATGAGTATAAGACCAAGACTCCAGACGAAAACCAGACTAGAATTTCTCATTTGTAGTCTATGAAGTCTACAACACATGCTATCTGGATCTTGAAAGAAAAAAAATTTCCAACTCCTAGTCAAATATTCAATTCTTAATCAAATAGTCTTCTCCCACTACATCGAATAATCTCCCCAAAATCTGCTCTTAATCAAGTATATTCACTTACTTCATGATTTCACAAAATAAATATTACTAAGCAGGTTTATAATAGGTACTTTATTTTTTTATTTATTTTTTTGAGACGGAGTCTCGCTCTGTCACCCAGGCTGGAGTGCAGTGGTGCGATCTGGGCTCACCGCAAGCTCCGCCTCCCGGGTTCACGCCATTCTCCTGCCTCAGCCTCCCGAGTAGCTGGAACTACAGGCACCGCCGCCTCGCCCGGCTAATTTTTTGTATTTTTAGTAGAGACGGGGTTTCACCGTGTTAAGCCAGAATGGTCTCAATCTCCTGACCTCGTGATCCGCCCGTCTCAGCCTCCCAAAGTGCTGGGATTACAGGTGTGAGCCACCGCGCCCGGCTATAATAGGTACTTAAGTACTAAGATACAAACATAAATAAATCAGCAAATCCTAGCCACCATTCAAGATGTTCACAATCTACTGGGGAAGAAAGACAAGTACAGGGTAATAACTACTACTATTTATAATAGTTTTAAGCATACAACACAGTGAAAGGAGAAAAGGAGCAAGAGGTCAACCATGCCTGAGGAAAGTGGTGGAACTCCACATGACTAGTGTTCTTTGAAGAAGGTTTCGTTGTTTTATATTTACTTAAAAATAAAACTCATTGTAAACAAAAAAAGATGGGGGGATTGTTGGGGGTGTTGGAAATAATCCATACAACCCTGAAATACATAAAATAATAAGTAAAAGCCTCTTTCTTTCATTATTTACCATTCCCATTCTTTCAAGGAAACTGTTGATGAGGTTTGGCATATACAATGACACATAATTAAAATCTCCACACCTGCTATACACACATACAGAAATACATATGTATTTAAACCATAAAGAATGGTAGAAAACAAAGTCTCTCCTCCCCCATTTTCCATAATCACTACTCAATGTTACCAGTTTTAATTTTTAAAAATCAGCCTAAGCAAAACTGGATATCCATATGCAGAAGAATGAGACCCCTATCTCTCGCCATATACAAAAAATACAATGTAAGTGAATTAAAGACTTAAATCTAAGACCGCGAACTATGAAACTACTACAAGAAAACATTGGGGAAACATACCAGGACGTTGGTCTGGGCAAAGATTTCTAACCAAAAATGGACAAATGGGATCACATCAAGTTAAAAAGCTACTGTACACCAAAGGATACAACCAACAAAGTGAAGAGACAACCTGGAGAATGGGAAAAAATATTTGCCAATCACCCATCTAACAAGGGATTATTAATCAAGCAATTTGCAAACTGGCAGCAGGTATCTGAAATTCATACAACTGACAAAGTATTAATATCAAGAATATTTAAAGACATCGTACAGGCTGAGCATGGTGGCTCACGCCTGAAATCCCAGCACTTCGGGAGGCCGAGGTGGGTGGATCACAAGGTCAGGAGTTCGAGACCAGCCTGACCAACATGGTGAAACCCCATCTCTACTAAAAAATACAAAAATTAGCTGGATGTGGTGGCACGCACCTGTAATCCCAGCTACTCAGGAGGCTGAGGCAAGAGAATCACTTGAACCCAGGAGGCGAAGGTTGCAGTGAGCTGACATTGTGCCACTGCACTCCAGTCTGGTGACAGAGTGAGACTCTGTCTCAGAAAAAAAAAAAGGACATCCTACAAATCAATGGGAAAAGCAAACAATATGTGAGCAAATAGTATGAACAGACATTTCTAAGAGAAAACACATATGGTCAATATGGTCAATAAATTCATGAAGAGATGTTCAACATCATTAATGATTAGGGAATTATAATCTAGCCACAGTAAGATATGATATAACCATTTGATCGGCAAAAATGAAGATGTCTGACAATAACAAGTATAGAGGTCTTGCACATCTTTCATTGAATTCATTCCTAAGTGATTTATTGTGCTATTACAAGCAGCATTTTAAAATTTCAATTTGCAATTGCTAACAGTATACACAATGCAACTGATCTTTATATTCTGACCTGGAATGCTGTAATCTTATTCAAAACAATTATTACTTCCAGTAAGTGTTTTGGAAATTTCTCAGGATTTTTTGCTGCATTGCACTCACTAGTTAGGAGGAGTGAGCATGGACAACCTTGCTTTGTTCCTGATCTTAGGAGAAAACATTCTAGTTTCATGATTAAGTATGTTGTTAGCCATGTTTTTTGATTTTTTTGTTACTGTTATTAATGGCCTTTTTCTGGTTGGGGAGGTTTCCTTCAATTCCTAGTTTTCTGAGAGTATTTATCAGGAATATGAGTTGAATTTTAGTAAATGTACTTTCTACATCTATTGAGATTATTTTATGGCTTGTTGCTTTATTCTAGTAAAGTGGTTAATAATTCTGATTGACTTCCTATGTCAAAACAACCTTGCATTTCTGAAATAAACCCCATTTTATTATGTGATATATTATCCTTTTTATACATTGTTGGATTCAATATGCTGAAATTTTGTTACAGTATTTTGCATCTAGATACATGAGAAATACATGGTCTGGTGTGTGTAGGTGTGTGTGACATCTTTATCAGGTATTTTATCTGATTTATGCTGGGTTTTTAAAATTGTATTTTAAGTTCTGGGATACATGTGCAGAACGTGCCGGTTTGTTACATAGGTACACACGTGCCATGGTGGTGTGCTGCACCCATCAACCTGTCACCTACATTAGGTATTTCTCCTAATGCTATCTCTCACCTAGCCCCCACCCCCCAACAGGCCCCAGTGGGTGATGTTCCCCTCCCTGTGCCCATATGTTCTCATTGTTCAACTCCCACTTATGAGTGAGAACACGCGGTGTTTGGTTTTCTGTTCCTGTGTTAGTTTGCTGAGAATGATGGTTTCCAGCTTCATCCACGCCCCTACAAAGGACATGAACTCATCCTTTTTATGGCTACATAGTATTCCATGGTGTATATGTGCCACATTTTCTTTATCCAGTCTCACACTGATGGGCATTTGGGTTGTTTCCAAGTCTTTGCTATTGTGAATAGTGCCGCAATAAACATAAGTGTGCATGTGTCTTTATCATAGAATGATTTATAATCTTTTGGTTATATACCCAGTAATGGGATTGCTGGGTCAAATGGTATTTCTAGTTCTGGATCCTTGAGGAATCCCCACACTGTCTTCCACAATGGTTGAACCAATTTACGCTCCCACCAACAATGTAAAAGTGTTCCTATTTCTCCACATCCTCTCCAGCATCTGTTGTTTCTTGACTTTTTAATGATCACAAAATAAGTTAGGAAATGTTACCTCCTCTTTACTCTTCAGTTCTAGTATTTCCACTTGGTCCTTATTTAGAAATTCTGTTTATCCTCTAAAGTTTTCCATCTGTTCCTTCATTTCACTCATTTGCTCCTGTAAGTTCTCTAATATATTTATAGTAACAGTTTTAATGTCCTGGTCAGAAAACACCAATATCTGGGTTATCTGTGAGTCTGCCTTTATTGACTATTGTCCTCCCTCCTTACTATGACTATTTACCCATTTTGTTATATATGTAGTATTTTTTTGAATGTTGGATATTGTGGGTGGCATGTTGTAGATGGTTTTGTAAATAACCTTTATCAGAAGTTACTTTTTATTCCTAGTTTGCTAAAATATTTTTTTCTCTCATAAATGGATGTTGAATTTTAGGGGTTTTTTTGTTGCATTTATTGATTTGACTATATGATTTTTCTCCTTTGTTTCTGTGGTGAGTTACCTTGATTCACTTTCAAAATGTAAACCAACTTTGCAATGTTGGCATAAACCAAACTACAATAGGGTATATTATCCTTTTAATACACCACTGGTTACAATTTTCTAATAGTTTGTTAGAAATTTTGCATCTATATTAATGTCTAAAATTAGCTCCAAATTTTCCTTTCTCATATGTTCCTTATAATATTTTAGTTACAGGGTTATTCTAACTTCATAAAAAGAGTTGTAAAGACCTCCACTTTCTTCTGTTCTCTGGAAAATGTCATGCGAGATTGGTATTATTTCTTTCTTAAATTTTGATAGAATTACTCAGTGAAGGCATCTGAGTCTTGGCTTTACTTTGTGAGATGGGTTTGAGTTACTTAATAGTTATAGATCAGTGCAGAAATTTGTCTTCTTGTGTTCTTTTTGGTAAGTTATGTTTCCTAGGAATCTATGTATTTTATTTAAATTTTTAGTACACTGACTTAAAATTATTTACCATATCCAACTGTAACTGTTCTGTTCTATGATATACAATGATAGCGCGTCTCATTCCTAATATTGGTTATTTATGCTTTCTTTCTCTCCTTTTGTTTCTTTATCCATATTTCTACTGGTATTATCAATTTTATTAGTCTTTTCATAAAAGAAACTTTCGGTTTCGACAATGCTGTCCATCAAGTATGTCTTTCTTACAGGAAATTCTGTTCTTATCTTTGCTTCCTTCTACATTCTTTAGGATTAATTTTCTATTGTTTTTCCAATTTCCTGAGATGGATCCATATGTCATTGATTTTTAGCTTTTCCTCTTTTGTGGAATATACATTTTAAGGCCACAAATTTCCCTTACAGTAAGGGTTTAACAGTATCCCTTTGAATTTTGATATGCTATATTTCCATTTCTCAGTCAGCTCAACATATTTTCTATTTTCCATTACAATGTTTAAAAATTTGGCCCACAGGTTATTTTAAAGTATACTACTAATTTTAGGGAGATTTTCTAATTTGTTTCTTGTTTTCTAACTTAATGTCAGTGTGGCCAAAAAATACTATAATTGTTTAAAGTTTTTGAGATTTGCTTTATGAGTCAACACATCACGTATTATTCTATGTGCAGAAAAGAATATGTATTCTGCAATTGTTGCATGTGGTTGTCTATATATGTCAATTAGGTCAAGTTTGTTAATATTACTGTCCAACTCTTCTATATAGTTACTGATTTTCTCTTTTTTGTCTGATATTCTATCAGTTACTGAGGGATATATTTTAAGATCTCTGATTGTGATTATGAATTTATTTATTGGGCATCAGAAAATTTTTGCTTTGCCTATTTTGAGTGTATACAAATCAAAATAATTGTATATTCTTGGTGGATTGCCCCTGTTATCATTATAAAATAGCTCTATATTTAGTAAATATTTCTACCTTAAAGTCACCTTTGTCTGGTATTAATATAGCTATATCAGTTTTCTTTTGGGTAGTATCTGCATCTATACTTCCTCCATCCTCTTACTTTCAACCTTCCTATATCTTTACATTTTAGTTATTTCTTGCCTTCTGCTAGCTTTCGAATGTGTTTGCTCTTGCTTCTCTAGTTCTTTTAATTGCGATGTTAGAGTGTCAATTTTAGATCTTTCCTGCTTTCTCTTGTGGGCATTTAGTGCTATAAATTTCCCTCTACACACTGCTTTAAATGTGTCCCAGAGATTCTGGTATGTTGTATCTTTGTTCTCATTGGTTTCAAAGAACATCTTTATTTCTGCCTTCATTTTGTTATGTACCCAGTAGTCATTCAGGAGCAGGTTGTTCAGTTTCCATGTAGTTGAGCGGTTTTGATTGAGTTTCTTAGTCCTGAGTTCTAATTTGATTGCACTGTGGTCTGAGAGACAGTTTGTTATGATTTCTGTTCTTGTACATTTGCTGAGGAGTGCTTTACTTCCAATGACGTGGTCAATTTTGGAGTAAGTACGATGTGGTGCTGAGAAGAATGTATATTCTGTTGATTTGGGGTGGAGAGTTCTATAGATGTCTATTAGGTCTGCTTGCTGCAGAGATGAGTTCAATTCCTGGATATCCTTGTTAACTTTCTGTCTTGTTGATCTGTCTAATGTTGACAGTGGAGTGTTGAAGTCTCCCATTATTATTGTATGGGAGTCTAAGTCTCTTTGTAAGTCTCTAAGGACTTGCTTTATGAATCTGGGTGCTCCTGTATTGGGTGCATATATATTTAGGATAGTTAGCTCTTCCTGTTGAATTGATCCCTTTACCATTATGTAATGGCCTTCTTTGTCTCTTTTGATCTTTGATGGTTTAAAGTCTGTTTTATCAGAGACTAGTATTGCAACCCCCGCTTTTTTGTGTTCTCCATTTCCTTGGTAAATCTTCCTCCATCCCTTTATTTTGAGCCTATGTATGTCTCTGCGTGTGAGATGGGTCTCCTGAATACAGCAGACTGATGGGTCTTGACTCTTTATCCAGTTTGCCAGTCTGTGTCTTTACATTTTATATATGTCTCATAAACAAGATGTAGATTTTGTATTTTTTAACCATTCTAATAATCTTTGTCATTTAACTGAGGTATTCAGTCCATTTACATTTACTATAATTACTGATATATTTAACTCCACTATATCACTATTTACTTTCTGTTTGTCTTGCCTATTCTGTTATCTTTTCTCTTCTTGCTTTGTTTTGTACTAATATGGTAATTTGTATTGTTCAATTTACTCCTTGTCTAATTGTTACACATTCTTTTACTGTTTTTAGTGATTATTCTATGAATAATAACATATATATTTGACTTACTAAAGTATAACACAAATGAGGGTTTATGTTAACTCCATTTATCTTCCTCCCTCAATTGCTATTATTATGTATTTTAATTGCATACACACACACGCCACATGACATTACTATTTTTATTCATTCATTCATTCATTCATTCATTCATTTATTATTCAAGCCTTGCTCTGTCACCCAAGCCTCTCGAGTAGCTGGAACTACAGGTATGCACTACCTTGCTTTGCCAAGACATTACTATTTTTTAAAATATGATCAATGGACATTCAGATCCACCTACATATTTAACCTCCCCCCTGCACTTCCTTCATTATATATTTCCAAGATTTCATTTAGGATCAGTTTATTTCTGCCTGAAGATCCTTAATATTTCCTTTGATTTTTGGTGACAGGTTCCCTAAGTTATGGACCATCTAAAAACATCTATTTTACTTCCATTTTAAAAGGCTGGATATAGAATTCACCAGATACAATTTTAGGTTGACAGCTACTTTTGTCAGCATTTTAAAAATGTAATTCTATTATCTTCATGTTGTTTTTGTTGAAAACTCAAAGCCGGGTGGCGGAGCAAGATGGCCGAATAGGAACAGCTCCAGTCTCCAACTCCCAGCGCGAGCGACACAGAAGACCGGTGATTTCTGCATTTTCAATTGAGGTACTGGGTTCATCTCACTGGGGAGTGCCGGACTATCGGTGCTGGTCAGATGCTGCAGCCCGACCAGCAAGAGCTGAAGCAGGGCGAGGCATTGCCTCACCTGGAAAGCGCAAGGGGGAAGGGAATCCCTTTTCCTAGCCAGGGGAACTGAGACACACAACACCTGGAAAATCGGGTAACTCCCACCCCAATACTGCGCTTTAAGCAAACAGGCACACCAGGAGATCATATCCCACACCTGGCCGGGAGGGTCCCACACCCACGGAGCCTCCCTCATTGCTAGCACAGCAGTCTGTGATCTACCGGCAAGGCAGCAGCGAGGCTGGGGGAGGGGCGCCCGCCATTGCTGAGGCTTAAGTAGGTAAACAAAGCTGCTGGGAAGCTCGAACTGGGTGGAGCTCACAGCAGCTCAAGGAAACCTGCCTGTCTCTGTAGACTCCACCTCTGGGGACAGGGCACAGTAAACAATAACAAACACAGCAGAAAGCTCTGCAGACGCAAACGACTCTGTCTGACAGCTTTGAAGAGAGCAGTGGATCTCCCAACACGGAGGTTGAGATCTGAGAAGGGACAGACTCCCTGCTCAAGTGGGTCCCTGACCCCGGAGTAGCCGAACTGGGAGACATCCCCCACTAGGGGCAGTCTGACACCCCACACCTCACAGGGTGGAGTACACCCCTGAGAGGAAGCTTCCAAAGCAAGAATCAGACAGGTACACTCGCTGTTCAGAAATATTCTATCTTCTGCAGCCTCTGCTGCTGATACCCAGGCAAACAGGGTCTGGAGTGGACCTCAAGGAATCTCCAACAGACCTACAGCTGAGGGTCCTGACTGTTAGAAGGAAAACGATCAAACAGGAAGGACACCTACACCAAAACCCCATCAGTACATCACCATCATCAAAGACCAGAGGCAGATAAAACCACAAAGATGGGGAAAAAGCAGGGCAGAAAAGCTGGAAATTCAAAAAATAAGAGCGCATCTCCCCCGGCAAAGGAGCGCAGCTCATCGCCAGCAACAGATCAAAGCTGGACGGAGAATGACTTCGACGAGATGAGAGAAGAAGGCTTCAGTCCATCAAATTTCTCAGAGCTAAAGGAGGAATTACGTACCCAGCGCAAAGAAACTAAAAATCTTGAAAAAAAAGTGGAAGAATTGATGGCTAGAGTAATTAATGCAGAGAAGCTCATAAACGAAATGAAAGAGACGAAAACCATGACACGAGAAATACGTGACAAATGCACAAGCTTCAGTAACCGACTCGATCAACTGGAAGAAAGAATGTCAGCGATGGAGGATCAAATGAATGAAATGAAGCGAGAAGAGAAACCAAAAGAAAAAAGAAGAAAAAGAAATGAACAAAGCCTGCAAGAAGTATGGGATTATGTAAAAAGACCAAATCTACGTCTGATTGGGGTGCCTGAAAGTGAGGGGGAAAATGGAACCAAGTTGGAAAACACTCTGCAGGATATCATCCAGGAGAACTTCCCCAACCTAGTAGGGCAGGCCAACATTCACATCCAGGAAATACAGAGAACGCCACAAAGATACTCCTCGAGAAGAGCAACTCCAAGACACATAATTGCCAGATTCACCAAAGTTGAAATGAAGGAAAAAATCTTAAGGGCAGCCAGAGAGAAAGGTCGGGATACCCACAAAGGGAAGCCCATCAGACTAACAGCAGATCTCTCGGCAGAAACTCTTCAAGCCAGAAGAGAGTGGGGGCCAATATTCAACATTTTTAAAGAAAAGAATTTTAAACCCAGAATTTTATATCCAGCCAGACTAAGTTTCATAAGTGAAGGAGAAATAAAATCCTTTACAGACAAGCAAATGCTTAGAGATTTTGTCACCACTAGGCCTGCCTTACAAGAGACCCTGAAGGAAGCACTAAACATGGAAAGGAACAACCGGTACCAGCCATTGCAAAAACATGCCAAAATGTAAAGACTATCAAGGCTAGGAAGAAACTGCATCAACTAACGAGCAAAATAACCAGTTAATATCATAATGGCAGGATCAAGTTCACACATAACAATCTTAACCTTAAATGTAAATGGACTAAATGCTCCAATTAAAAGACACAGACTGGCAAGCTGGATAAAGAGTCAAGACACATCAGTCTGCTGTATTCAGGAGACCCATCTCACACGTAGAGACATACATAGGCTCAAAATAAAGGGATGGAGGAAGATTTACCAAGCAAATGGAGAACAAAAAAAAGCGGGGGTTGCAATACTAGTCTCTGATAAAACAGACTTTAAACCATCAAAGATCAAAAGAGACAAAGAAGGCCATTACATAATGGTAAAGGGATCAATTCAACAGGAAGAGCTAACTATCCTAAATATATATGCACCCAATACAGGAGCACCCAGATTCATAAAGCAAGTCCTTAGAGACTTACAAAGAGACTTAGACTCCCATACAATAATAATGGGAGACTTCAACACTCCACTGTCAACATTAGACAGATCAACAAGACAGAAAGTTAACAAGGATATCCAGGAATTGAACTCATCTCTGCAGCAAGCAGACCTAATAGACATCTATAGAACTCTCCACCCCAAATCAACAGAATATACATTCTTCTCAGCACCACATCGTACTTACTCCAAAATTGACCACGTCATTGGAAGTAAAGCACTCCTCAGCAAATGTACAAGAACAGAAATTATAACAAACTGTCTCTCAGACCACAGTGCAATCAAACTAGAACTCAGGACTAAGAAACTCAATCAAAACCGCTCAACTACATGGAAACTGAACAACCTGCTCCTGAATGACTACTGGGTACATAACGAAATGAAGGCAGAAATAAAGATGTTCTTTGAAACCAATGAGAACAAAGATACAACATACCAGAATCTCTGGAACACATTTAAAGCAGTGTGTAGAGGGAAATTTATAGCACTAAATGCCCACAAGAGAAAGCAGGAAAGATGTAAAATTGACACTCTAACATCGCAATTAAAAGAACTAGAGAAGCAAGAGCAAACACATTCGAAAGCTAGCAGAAGGCAAGAAATAACTAAGATCAGAGCAGAACTGAAGGAGATAGAGACACAAAAAACCCTCCAAAAAATCAATGAATCCAGGAGTTGGTTTTCTGAAAAGATCAACAAATTGACAGACCACTAGCAAGACTAATAAAGAAGAAAAGAGAGAAGAATCAAATCGACGCAATTAAAAATGATAAAGGGGATATCACCACCGACCCCACAGAAATACAAACTACCATCAGAGAATACTATAAACACCTCTACGCAAATAAACTGGAAAATCTAGAAGAAATGGATAATTTCCTGGACACTTACACTCTTCCAAGACTAAACCAGGAAGAAGTTGAATCCCTGAATAGACCAATAGCAGGCGCTGAAATTGAGGCAATAATTAATAGCCTACCAACCAAAAAAAGTCCAGGACCAGATGGATTCACAGCTGAATTCTACCAGAGGTACAAGGAGGAGTTGGTACCATTCCTTCTGAAACTATTCCAATCAATAGAAAAAGAGGGAATCCTCCCTAACTCATTTTATGAGGCCAACATCATCCTGATACCAAAGCCTGGCAGAGACACAACAAAAAAAGAGAATTTTAGACCAATATCCCTGATGAACATCGATGCAAAAATCCTCAATAAAATACTGGCAAACCGGATTCAGCAACACATCAAAAAGCTTATCCACCATGATCAAGTGGGCTTCATCCCTGGGATGCAAGGCTGGTTCAACATTCGCAAATCAATAAACATAATCCAGCATATAAACAGAACCAAAGACAAGAACCACATCATTATCTCAATAGATGCAGAAAAGGCTTTTGACAAAATTCAACAGCCCTTCATGCTAAAAACGCTCAATAAATTCGGTATTGATGGAACGTACCTCAAAATCATAAGAGCTATTTATGACAAACCCACAGCCAATATCATACTGAATGGGCAAAAACTGGAAAAATTCCCTTTGAAAACTGGCACAAGACAGGGATGCCCTCTCTCACCACTCCTATTCAACATAGTGTTGGAAGTTCTGGCCAGGGCAATCAGGCAAGAGAAAGAAATCAAGGGGATTCAGTTAGGAAAAGAAGAAGTCAAATTGTCCCTGTTTGCAGATGACATGATTGTTTATTTAGAAAACCCCATTGTCTCAGCCCAAAATCTCCTTAAGCTGATAAGCAACTTCAGCAAAGTCTCAGGATACAAAATTAATGTGCAAAAATCACAAGCATTCTTATACACCAGTAACAGACAAATAGAGAGCCAAATCAGGAATGAACTTCCATTCACAATTGCTTCAAAGAGAATAAAATACCTAGGAATCCAACTTACAAGGGATGTAAAGGACCTCTTCAAGGAGAACTACAAACCACTGCTCAGTGAAATCAAAGAGGACACAAACAAATGGAAGAACATACCATGCTCATGGATAGGAAGAATCAATATCGTGAAAATGGCCATACTGCCCAAGGTAATTTATAGATTCAATGCCATTCCCATCAAGCTACCAATGAGCTTCTTCACAGAATTGGAAAAAACTGCTTTAAAGTTCATATGGAACCAAAAAAGAGCCCGCATCTCCAAGACAATCCTAAGTCAAAAGAACAAAGCTGGAGGCATCACGCTACCTGACTTCAAACTATACTACAAGGCTACAGTAACCAAAACAGCATGGTACTGGTACCAAAACAGAGATATAGACCAATGGAACAGAACAGAGTCCTCAGAAATAATACCACACATCTACAGCCATCTGATCTTTGACAAACCTGAGAGAAACAAGAAATGGGGAAAGGATTCCCTATTTAATAAATGGTGCTGGGAAAATTGGCTAGCCATAAGTAGAAAGCTGAAACTGGATCCTTTCCTTACTCCTTATACGAAAATTAATTCAAGATGGATTAGAGACTTAAATGTTAGACCTAATACCATAAAAATCCTAGAGGAAAACCTAGGTAGTACCATTCAGGACATAGGCATGGGCAAAGACTTCATGTCTAAAACACCAAAAGCAACAGCAGCAAAAGCCAAAATTGACAAATGGGATCTCATTAAACTAAAGAGCTTCTGCACAGCAAAAGAAACTACCATCAGAGTGAACAGGCAACCTACAGAATGGGAGAAAATTTTTGCAATCTACTCATCTGACAAAGGGCTAATATCCAGAACCTACAAAGAACTCAAACAAATTTACAAGAAAAAAACAAACAACCCCATCAAAAAGTGGGCAAAGGATATGAACAGACATTTCTCAAAAGAAGACATTCATACAGCCAACAGACACATGAAAAAATGCTCATCATCACTGGCCATCAGAGAAATGCAAATCAAAACCACAATGAGATACCATCTCACACCAGTTAGAACGGCGATCATTAAAAAGTCAGGAGACAACAGGTGCTGGAGAGGATGTGGAGAAATAGGAACACTTTTACACTGTTGGTGGGATTGTAAACTAGTTCAACCATTATGGAAAACAGTATGGCGATTCCTCAAGGACCTAGAACTAGATGTACCATATGACCCAGCCATCCCATTACTGGGTATATACCCAAAGGATTATAAATTATGCTGCTATAAAGACACATGCACACGTATGTTTATCGCAGCACTATTCACAATAGCAAAGACTTGGAATCAACCCAAATGTCCATCAGTGACAGATTGGATTAAGAAAATGTGGCACATATACACCATGGAATACTATGCAGCCATAAAAAAGGATGAGTTTGTGTCCTTTGTAGGGACATGGATGCAGCTGGAAACCATCATTCTTAGCAAACTATCACAAGAACAGAAAACCAAACACCGCATGTTCTCACTCATAGGTGGGAACTGAACAATGAGATCACTTGGACTCGGGAAGGGGAACACCACACACCGGGGCCTATCATGGGGAGGGGGGAGGGGGGAGGGATTGCATTGGGAGTTATACCTGATGTAAATGACGAGTTGATGGGTGCAGCACACCAACATGGCACAAGTATACATATGTAACAAACCTGCACGTTATGCACATGTACCCTACAACTTAAAGTATAATAATAATAAATTAATTTAAAAAAAAATGCAAACACTAAAAAAAAAAAAAAAAAAAAAAAAAAAGAAAACTCAAAGCCAATCTAATTGCTATTCCTTGTAAGGTAATACTTTTTTTTTTTCTCCAAATGCTTTGAAGACTTTTTTTTTCTTTTTTTTTTTTTTGGCAGTTCTTACTAAAATACACCTAGATGAGGGTTTTTTATTTATTTATTCTGCTTTGGGTTATGGTACTTTTTGAATCCACGAACTGATGCTTGTGACAGGCAGATTTCTAAGATGACCTCTAGTTATCCTTGCTGTTGTAAAATCCTTTCCGCTGGAGTGTGAGAGGGATTATGAATATGATAAGATTTCACTTGCATTATTAGGTAATGTATATGGGACAGCTGACTTTAAGAAAGGGGAATAGCCCTTCGTTGGGATGACTTAATCCAGCAATCCTTTAAAAGAGGCTGGTCTCTCTCTCTTTTTTTTTTTTTAATTATACTTTAAGTTCTGGGGTACATGTGCACAACATGCAGGTTTGATACATATGTATACATGTGCCATGTTGGTTTGCTGCACCCATCAACTCATCATTTACATTAGGTATTTCTCTTAATGCTATCCCTCCCCCAGCCTCCCACCCCACAACAGGCCCCAGTGTGTGAAGTTCCCCTTCTTGTGTACAAGTATTCTCATTGTTCAATTCCCACCTATGAGTGAGAACGTGCGGTGTTGATTTTCTGTCCTTTTGATAGTTTGCTGAGAATGATGGTTTCCAGCTTCATCCATGTCCCTACAAAGGACATGAACTCATCCTTTTTTATGGCTGCATAGTATTGCATGGTGTATATGTGCCACATTTTCTTAATCCAGTCTGTCATTGATGGACATTTGGGTTGGTTCCAAGTCTTTGCTATTGTGAATAGTTCCACAATAAACACGTATGCATGTGTCTTTATAGCAGCATGACTTATAATCCTCTGGGTATATACCCAGTAATGAGATTGCTGGGTCAAATGGTAATTCTAGTTCTAGATCCTTGAGGAATCGCCACACTGTCTTTCACAATGGTTGAACCAATTTACACTCCCACCAACAGTGTAAAAGCATTCCTTCCTCTCCAGCATCTGTTGCTTCCTGACTTTTTAATGATCGCCATTCTAACTGGCGTGAGATGGTATCTCATTGTGGTTTTGATTTGCATTTCTCTGATGACCAGTGATGATTAGCATTTTTTCACAGGTCTGTTGGCTGCATAAATGTCTTCTTTTGAGAAGTGTCTGTTATATCCTTTGCCCACTTTTTGATGGGGTTGTTTTTTTCTTGTAAATTTGTTTGAGTTCTTTGTAGATTCTGGATATCCGCCCTTTGTCAGATGGGTAGATTGCAAAAATTTTTTCCCATTCTGTAGGTTGCCTGTTCACTCTGATGGTAGTTTCTTTTTGCTGTGCAGAAGTTCTTTAGTTTAATTAGATCCCATTTGTCAATTTTGGCTTTTGTTG
Organism: Chlorocebus sabaeus; assembly: GCF_047675955.1. Lineage (NCBI taxonomy): Eukaryota > Metazoa > Chordata > Mammalia > Primates > Cercopithecidae > Chlorocebus > Chlorocebus sabaeus. Next base: position 68,270 of record NC_132933.1, read on the forward strand.
CCATTGCTTTTGGTGTTTTAGTCATGAAGTCCTTGCCCATACCTATGTCCTGAATGGTATTGCCTAGGTTTTCTTCTAGAGTTTTTATACTATTAGGTCTAACATTTAAGTATTTAATCCATCTTGAATTGGTCTCTTCTTAGTGAAAGAGACTTGAAGCAAGAAAGGGAGTTGATGCCAGGCAGATTTTTCATTGGCTTTGAAGATGGAGATAACTACGTGGCAAGTAAGGCAGGCAGTCTCTAGAAGATGAGAGTGAGTCACAGGTGACACGTGGCAATGAAACAGGGACTTCAGTCCTATGGCTACAACGAACTGAATTCAGCCAACCTGAATGAGGCTACATGTGGATTGTTAGCCATAGCTTCCAGAAAGGAATGTAGCCTGGCCAACACTGTGATTTCACCTTTAATACCATGACCAGAGAACTCTGTCATGCCACACCTGGACTTCTGATCTATAGAACTGTTAGCTAATAAATGGATGTTGTTTTAAACCACTAAGTTTGTGGTAATTTGATATGCAGCTATAGAAAAATAATGCAAAGCTTTTATTACTTTTCAAAAATTCCTCATCATCATATCTTTAAATATTGCTTCTGTACCATTCTCTCTCCTTTTGTTCTAGGACTCCTATTGCAAATATATCAGACCTTTATACATACTAGGTGCCAGACACTGTTAAAGGTGCTGAAAATATATCAGCAATCAAAAATATTCCTATCCTTATGAAGCACCTTTTAATGACATCCTGATCTCCCCTACACCTAAACTGTCTCCTCCCACAGAGTTCCTCCTCACAGTAAATTCTAGTCTCATTCAACCAGTTGAGTAACTCAAAAATCAGTGCCTCAAACTCGATACCTCATTAAAAAAAGTTTTCCCCCCAGCCAATTATCAAGTCATGATAAATTTTATTCCCTAAATGATTCTCAAACTTCACCCACCATAGTGTCTCTCTACTTGCCAACATGCCTGTCCAGGCCCATCATTATTTCTCACTTAAAGACTGCAACAGCCTTCTAATTGACCTATCTACTCTTGCCCTCCCTTCAAACTTTTTGCACATGGTAGGAAGAGTTAACTAAAATGTGTCAGTTTGTCACTCCATTTGAATGTCTCCCTAGGCTCTTCAATGTAAAATCCAATGTCCTTAATGTAATGCCTTCTACTACCTGGTTCTGAGCTACCTCTCAGCCTAACTTCCTGCTACTTGCTTCCTTGTACATTATTGACTGGGTCAATCCAAAGGTAGAGTATACAGCAGATCATCAAAAAATTCATCCTTTGCCTATGATCTGTTAATCAGCACTCTTTGAATATGGTGATTTAATTAATTAATACATAATTATATTACTTTTATAACCCATATTAACTTGTCCAGAAGGTTATCATAAATGACTTGTTAGTCTTGCTGAAATTTCAGTCATTCATTTAAGATATGTAATTAAGTCTGCCATATTTCCATAAACTACCTCTAATAGCCTTGTCAGAAATAAGAACCAGGTTTCTGTTGAATGGCTTTGTTGACAACTGTAATTTTTTAAGTACTCACTTATTTGAAAATTTGTTTTAGAAGCTAACTTAAGAGACATTTAGCTCACTGATTAGAAGATTGAAGAGACCCCCTTTTTCTTTGTTAGACTCAGTAATATATTCATATAAATCCAATCTTAAAGCACCTTTCCTATTTTCCTTAATGCCTTTGATTACTGAGAGTAGTTTAGTAATATCAAGTGAGTTATAATTTACCCATTCCAGGACACACGTACTTTTTCTTTCTGAGAGTATAGTTAAAATATTGTTCTTGATGTCTTTACAAATATGCATTTCTACAAGCCTGAGGTAATTTTGGACCTTATCCTTCCAATACTAACCCTTTAGGCAGGTGTCACCAGTTATATTTATCCTTGCATATGTGCCCTTTTTCCTATTTCTTATATATTATCTTTTTTAAAAAAGTAAGTATGAGCTCATTGTAAAACTTCCTACATGGCCCGATGGTTTTCCTCTTTTCTCCTTTAATAGAATAATTTGCTGTTTCATAGTCAAAATTATGTTTTTGAGAGCTTCCCAACCTTTAGAGTCTAAAGCCATCTTAATGTAAATTAAGGTCCAACAAGTATCAATCATAATAACAGAAACTTTTGGAGAACAGCCATAGCTAGAAATTCTAGTCAGAGTAGGCAATTACATAATAGGTCAATCTGAATCTTTTCATGGTTATTACTAAGGAAGAAGCATTACCTCCTGAAAGGCTTAAAGCCAAGAGTGCATTTAGCTCCTGTCAATTTTTCCTTCCAAATGTCTTTCAGATTTGTCCTTCTCTTTCCATTCCTATAGATTCCTTCATCACCTCATACCTGGCCTATTGCCATAGACTAGATGGTTTCCTTGCCTTCAGTCCATCCATATTCCAATCCATTGTCCATACTATTGCCAGATTAATCTTCTTAAAACACTTTCATCATGCCACTCTCCTGCCTGAGACTTAGCTCAAATGTCACCTTCTTTGTAAAATATTCCCAGCTCCCTTAGGAAGAGTTAGTAACTGCCTACTCAGTGTTTTCACAGGTCTCTGTGCATAACCTTATTAGTGCACTTAAAACATGTATGACAATCATTTCTTTAATTATTTTTCTTACCTCACTTGCTATGAGCTCCTTGAGGGGAGGCAAAGGTTTGAGCAGTCTCTTTACAATTGTACTCAGAGCATTACATAATCTATCTTGCCCCACCCACGTCAGGACCATCACATATATTGCCTTCTGTGCTTACCATGCTCTCCCCTTTGTTCTTCCTGCTTATTCCTTGGGTCTCAGATTAAATATCAATTCATTGAGAAACCTTCACTCACACTCTTATTAACTAATTAATTAGTTAATCATTTGAACAAATATTTGTCAGGTATCTACTTTGTGCTAGACATTGTTTTAGGCACTAGGTATATACCAGTGAACAAAGAAGACAAAAAGTCTTGCTTTCAAGTTTATCTTCTAGTGGGAGAAGGTAGATAACTAAACATAATAACTTATATATAGTAAGCTATAAAAAATAGCAGGATAAAGCAGTGTGCTGGAAGTTGGACTTTGAAACATGGTGGTCAGGGTAGGCCTCATTAAGAAAGATGACATTTGATCAAAGTAGGAGTTAGTCATAAGGATATCTGGGGTAAAGTAGGCTAGGCGGAGGGGATAGCCAATGTAAAGGCTCTAAGTTGTGATTATATCTGTTGTGGCCAAAAGAAAAAAAAGTAGCATAAAAAGAAAAAAAAGAAAAAAAAATTGTAGCTGGAGTTCACTAAGCAAGAAGTAAAATAATAGGAGATGAAGTGAAAAAGGTAGGAATAAATAGATCAGGTCAAATCATGTAGGGCCTTATAAGCTAATATATAAAAACTTTAGTTTTTAGTCTGATAGAAATGATGAACCATTGTAGGGTTTTAAAACTAACAGGTAACATAATGACACATTTTAAATGAACTGTTCTGGCTTCTGTATTGAGAATAAACTGTAAATGGGCCAAGGAAAGGAGGGACACTTGTTAGTAGGCTATTACAGTACTGGATTTATTGAAGTAATCCAGGCAAGAAATGATCGTGACTTAGACTAAGGAAGTAGCAGTGAAGGTAGTGAAAAAGGGTCAGAGTCTGTTTTTTTGAAGGCAGAAACAACAGATTTGCTGATGAATTGAATATGGGGTGTGAGATAAAGAGGAATGTATTAGTCCATTTTCACACCGCTATAAAGGACTACTTGAAACTGGGTAATTTATAAAGAAAAGACATTTAATTGACTCACAGTTCTACATGGTTGGAGAGGCCTCAGGAATGTTACAATCATAGCAGAAGGTGAAGGGAAAGCAAGGCATGTCTTACATGATGGCAGGAGTCAGGGGGAACTGCCACACTTTTAAACCATCAGATCTCATGAGAACTCACTCACAATAATGAGAACAGCAAGGGGGAAATCCACCACTATGATTCAATCACTTCCCACCAGGCCCCTCCTCCAACATTGGGGATTACAATTAAACATGAGATTTGGGTGGGGACACAGAGCCAAACCATATTATTCCACCCCTGGTCCCTCACAAATCTCATGTCCTTTTCACATTTCAAACCCAATCATGCCTTCCCAACAGCCCCCAAAGTCTTAACTCATTTCAGCACTAACTAAAAATTCCAAGTCCAAAGTCTTATCTGACACAAGGCAAGTTCCTTCTGCTGTGATCTCATAAAATCAAAAACAAGTTAGTCACTTCCAAGATACAATGGGGGTAAAGGCATTGGATAAATGCTCCCATTCCAAATGGGATAAATTGGCCAAAATGAAGGGGCTACAGGCCCCACACACGTTCAAAACCCAACAGGGGAGCCTTTAAATCTTAAAGCTCCAAAATAATCTCCTTTGACTCCATTTCTCATATCCACAGCATGCTGATGCAAGGGATGGGCTCCCACAGCTTTGAGCAGTTCTGCCCCTGTGGCTCAGCAGGGTACAGCCACTGAGGCTGTGTTCACAAGCTGGCATTGAGTGCCTGTGGCTTTTCCAGGTGCACAGTGCAAGCTGTTAGTGGATCTACCATTCTGGGGTCTGGAGGATGGTGACCCTCTTCTCACGGCTCCACTAGGCAGTACCCCAGTGTGGACTCTGTGTGGGGCCTCTAATACCACATTTCCCCTCTGCACTGCCCTAGTACAGGTTCTCCATGAGGGTTCTGCCCCTGCAACAGACTTCTGCCTGGACATCCAGGTGTTTCCATACATCCTCTGAAATCTAGGCAGAGATTCCCAAACCTCAATTCTTGCCTTCTGTGCACCCACAGGCGCAACACCACATGGAAGCTACCAAGGCTTGGGGCTCACATCCTCTGAAGCAATGTACCATGGCCCCTTTAAGCCACAGTTGGAGCTGGAGTGGCTGGGATGCAGGGCACCATTTCCCAAGGCTGCGCAGAGCAGGGAGGCCCTGAGCTTGACCCATGAAACCTTTTTTTTTCCTAGGCCTCTGGGCCTGTGGTGGGAGGGGCTTCCGCAAAGGTCTCAGACATGCCCTGGAGACATTTTCTCCATTGTTTTGACTATTAACATTTGGCTTCTCTTTACTTATGCAAATTTCTGCAGCAGGCTTAAATTTCTCCCCAGCACATTGTCCAAATCACTATCAGCATTTTGGTCAAAACCCTTCAACAAGTCTCTAGGAAGTTCCAAACTTTCCCACATCTTCCTGTCTGTTTCTGAACCCTCTGAACTGTTCCAACCTCTGCCCATTAGCCAGTTTCAAAGTCACTTCCACTTTTCAGTTATCTTTATAGCAATGTCCCACTCAACTGGTACCAATTTTCTGTATTAGTCCATTTTCACACTGCTATAAAGAACTACCTGAGACTGGGTGATTTGTAAAACAAAGAGGTTTAATTGACTCACAGTTCTGCATGGCTGCAAGGTCTCATGAAACTTAAAATTATGGCAGAAGGTAAAGGGGAAGCAATGCACATCTTACATGGTAGCAGGAGACAGAGCAAAAGGGGAAGTTCCACACTTTTAGGCCATCAGATCTCCTGTGAATTCACTCACAATCATGAGAACAGCAAGGAGGAAGTCCACCCCCATGATTCAATCACTTTCCATCAGGCCCCTCCACTGACACGTGGGGATTACAATTCGAGATGAGATTGCAGGAGGGGGGAACAGAGCCAAACTATATCAAGGAATGAATGATAACCCAAGGTATTTGAACTGAAAAACTGAAAGGATGCAGAAGACTGCTGGAGGATGTTTGGAAAAACAGATTAGAACTTTAGTTTTGGATCTGTTAAATTTGAAATGTCTATTAGATTTTTAGGTGGAAGTATCAGAGAGGCAGCTGGATACATGAGTCTTGAGTTCAGGGGAGAGATATGAGCTGGAGATACAAATTTGGTAGTTGTTCCAAAGTTGGTATTTAAAGTCAGGAGACTGGATGAGACTACCAAAGGAACTGGTGTGGGCACAGAAAAGAAGATTAACATTTGTTAGTTTCTCATAGATCCTTTTATTCTTCGGTGCACTTATTACAACTTGTAATTATTGTTTATTTGTTTTTATTTCTGTGATTGTTTAGCCAATGTCTGGTTGCCTTATTACAAGAAAAAGTTCCAATGAGAGCAGGGTCTATACCATTTTCTCCATCACAATCAGCAAAATAATATGTTGGACTGCATGAATTAAAAGAATGTTTCTTTTTTTCAAGGACTCAAAATTGAATGCTCACAAGGGCTAGGCAAGTAACATAAATAAGTTGAGCATAAGAGACAATGTGTTGTAGAGATAGGGGTGAACTGAAGTGTCCAAAAATCATAGCCACTACTTAGTTCCAGCTGATTATGGACAGATAGGCCTAGTGTTGTAATCTTCAGAATTTTTGAAATGAGCCAGATATACAGATTATATATGAAATCTCCCAAATTGTAATACCAACAACTGTATCAATTCAGGTCTTCTAAAAAAGCAGATGCCATGATAAAAATAGATGTGCAAGTAATTTACTGGGGAAAATACATGTGAGGGGAAGTGGGAAGTGTCTAAACTTGGAGGGTCATCAGACCATGGTACAGGTCCTATTCCTGTGGAAGACAGAAGGAAGGAAGTGCAGTCTCAGACTGCAATGCAGATCTAAGAAAATTTCAGGAAGGCTACTGGGGAATACTCAAGCCAAAGGTGGCCATTAAAGGAGTCTGGGTCTCCAAGGAATGGGCTTTCATCAGTATTCTTGCCATGGTCATTCAGCAGTTTGGAACAGTGTATGGGAAGTGTAGCCTTGGCAGAAAGAAACAATGATGGATGATAGAACACAGCAGCTGGGCCCTCAGTAGGTGATACGAGTGGCACATTGTAGTGGGCATCACAATGACTAAATTCAACAATGCCTCAACAGTATGAGCCAAAAACACATCTTCAAGCCATATTCATCCCCAGTGTGGACAGTTGTCAACCTCTGCTCTAGTCACTAACATATACTTCACCGTCAATGGGCTACTTATGTATAGATCCTAACACAGGCCAAAATGGATTGCCAATAGCATCTAGGTAGTAGAGTTTAAGGTACCAGGTGAGAACATGAAAAGCATTAGCCAAGGTGGGTTTAAAATGTGCTGCCAGAATAGAGGTAGTTTCAGAGTATGGAGGAGCAAAAACTACAATCCAAAAGGAAAAGGTATGAGTTAAAGCAAAGTGTCTACAAGCATTATAGGAACATAAACAGTGAAGAAAAAAGGCAGAAATAGTTTATAATAATTGACCAAGCACAGCATTTCAGAACTTTTGTATGTGAAAGGAGAATAAGCACTGTTACATGTATTTAGTGTCAACAGTATGCTGTGAGAGGAAAGGAAAGACCTTAAAGAATTTGGAGTCTGAAAGGCAGTGACAACTGTGGCCTTTGGTGAGAGACAATAATATCAGGCAGAGCACAGCCAATTACATCAGTGTATCTACCATAATGGGTATGGCTTGTGGTACTGAAAAGCAGGGCAGGACAAGGTTGAGGTAAAGTTTATGACAAACAAGGGTGGTCTAGGGTCAAGAGTAGGTGAAACTATCCCTTGGGTTTCCTGGTACATCCTTCGTTCCAGTGCATGGACTTCATGTTTCCATTTACCACAAGACATTATATCAGATGCACTGCCATGAAAGGTCTTAAAAGGACTTCTAGGGGCCGCAGAGGCATGGGGTGGCATTATAATATGGGCAGAAAAGTAGGGCTTGGACTTAGCCCATCAAGACTTACAAATGGCAGTGAAAGTTCAGTTCCTCCAATCCATAGTCACACACACACCTCATTCACACATTTCTTTGACAGGTGCTAAGTAAGGTTTTTCTGAATGTCCACCATGCTCTGCTGAGCACAGGTGTTGGTATGCTGTTGCTTCTGAATGAAATCTATTGATTCTACTGCTAGGTGGAAGAGGTACCTCGATACTCTGGAGATACTGACTTGAAAATGGGGACCACCAACTTGCCCTTTGTGGGTAGCCTTTGGCTGCTGTGAGTTTGTAGTGAAAGTATGGGCAGGGCACCCCATCATCCCTGTGGGGGTCTCCTGCATTGGTCTGTTGGAAAAGTCCCTTTCTCAGATGCATAGATGATGTGGGATAAGATACAGTATAAATGAAGAGCCCCCTGAATGCCTTCGGTTGCTTTGAAAACCTAGGGACCATTATGAATCTGAGACACTATGATGAATAGCTAGAAAAAAAATGTTCCAACAGAAGCAATGCTGTATGGTTAACACCTTTAAAGTAAAGCCTGAACCAAGGCTATGTGCATGTGTGTGTTTTCCAGGGAGAGTAGATGGAGCAAAGTGACTTCAAGGTTAGTGATTATACTCCTGGATTCTGTTATCTGGCCAGTTAGCATTCTTAATTTGAAGAAATACAGTTTCTTTTCTCTGGGCCATACTTTCCAGCTATATTGTCTACTGGGGCACCATTGTCTCCTCCAAGGGTATACTATGTTGCCACTAGAATCGTTGCGTCAAGGATATATTTTTCTAAGAGGCAGATGTCACAATCCAAGAAGGATTTCTTCCAGTCTAAGCAGGAAGGTTGTGAGCAATGTTAAAACCAGGAAATAAACCATCAAGGACTGTCCAAGGATGACCTACTAACATGGCAATATAAGATTGTAGTCAGGAAGAACAGAAAGTAACAATGAGTGTTCAACATGAAGGATAAGGCAGATATACAACAGAAGAACAGATGGCAAAGTTGGTTTCTGGGAGAGTCAAGTAAGAGATGGGCCAATGTTAGATTGAATGGTTCATGATTTCCCTGTGAATGGCCACTTAAGGTACCGGAATTCCCTTTTCATGGGTTGAGAGAGTAGGTATATGTGACTAAAAGAGAAACACTAACCTAGTCAGGAGATGTCAATGGTCCTGATCATGGTGTTGCTCATAATACTTCAACCTGGGATCCTCTCTTCACTCTTGGTGGGACTGTAAACTAGTTCAACCATTGTGGAAGACAGTGTGACGATTCCTCAAGGATCTAGAACTAGAATTACCATTTGACCCAGCCATCCCATTACTGGGTATATACCCAAAGGATTATAAATCATGCTGCTATAAAGACTCATGCACACGTATGTTTATTGTGGAACTATTCACAATAGCAAAGACTTGGAATCAACCCAAATGTCCATCAGTGACAGATTGGATTAAGAAAATGTGGCACATATACACCATGGAATACTATGCAGCCATAAAAAAGGATGAGTTCGTGTCCTTTGTAGGGACATGGATGCAACTGGAAACCATCATTCTCAGCAAACTATCGCAAGAACAGAAAACCAAACACCGCATGTTCTCACTCATAGGTGGGAATTGAACAATGAGATCACTTGGACACAGGAAGGGAAACATCACACACCAGGGCCTACTGTGGGGAGGGGGGAGGGGGGAGGGATGGCACTGGGAGTTATACCTGATGTAAATGATGAGTTGATGGGTGCTGACGAGTTGATGGGTGCAGCACACCAACATGGCACATGTATACATATGTAACAAATCTGCACGTTGTGCACATGTACCCTACAACTTAAAGTATAATAAAAAAAAAAGAACATAAAAAAATCTCTTCCTTCTTCAAAGACCATTTCAAAAATCTGTTCATTCAAATAACTCTTCCTCACTTCCTTTGGATTACACAGATTTCTATCTTTCCTGATGGCCAGTGATGCATACTATTTGAACCAAACGTGCTGGTGTTGTCTTGATTTTAACTGTCCTCCTTATTGATTCATCAAGTATGTAATCTTTGATTCTCTAGCTAGGCTGCAAATCCCATGAATTTAGAGAATAAATTTACTTGTAACCTCCACAGTGTCAAACATATACCAAGGACTTAATACATTTTTATGTGAATTAACAAATCAAGATCCAACAATCTTTGGTTGCAGAATAATCAGAAATTTCTGAGGAATGGCCGCAGTTAGAAATTCTAGTCAGAGCAGCAACTGCATATGGGCCAATTTCGATATCTTTATGGTTACTACAAAGAAAGAAACAGTATCTCCTGAAAGGCTGCAAGCCAACAGCTAGAGCATTTTACTTCCTGAATGACTGGCAGTTACATCTGAACATAATGACTGCATTAGGAATTGAAATAAAAACAATTTTTCCTATACTTTTTGTGCAGTACAAGAATCAATCTAAGAACTTGAAATCCCAAATGTCTATTTCTCTCAAATTACAAAATAGAACAAAACAAGCTATCCAATTGGAAAAAATAAATCACCCATAATAGATGCCTAAAATAAATACAGGGGACACAGGAATAGCTGAGTGAGGAGTTCAGTAAAGTTATTTAAAATGCAAAAATAAACTGGACAAAGTTGTCAAAAACAACCACATCATGACTCTGGAAACCGACCAAAATCATACAACAAATTGAGAAGTATTAATTCAAGAAAAACTATTGAATCTTGAGTACGAATGGTAGAAATCTATGGCATTTTAACCTGGGGTCATTCCCATTCCTTCCACCAGTTCTGTGGCATTGTCACTTTAAATGTGCTCTGGAAGCCCTAAGAACTGAAAGCTCCACTGATGGAGGGTGCTGCCATCATTTGTAGAAAATCACAATAAAACCCATATCCAGTGGCATTGAGGCAAGCAATCAAGGAAGGCCACTATCACAGCTAGCCTAAAGCCTCCATAATGGCTGTAGAGAGACACAGGCCAGAAGGCTGGCCCGCAAGAAATTTAACAGGGATATCCACGTAATGAGACAGCCAAAGTAGGCCTTGAAAAGTTCTCACATATCACTGGGGGTTTGGTAGACTATGTATATTTACAAACTACACACTTGCTTACGAAAGGTCAAAGGGGATCCTAGATATGTGCTTGTGCCTGGGAGAACATGAGTCCTTGTCCACACAAAAAGTAAGAGTGAGACAGGCTTGTAAACAGCCTGAACTTTGAATTTGTTTCCCATCCCACATGCAGATTCGCTTTTCAAAGGGTAGAAACTTAGCCTTACTGGTTAAAGATTTTAACTGCAATCTCTGACCAACCATTAACTGACCACTAAGCTATGTTGATACAGAGGTAATATTATCTAAAATGTCCAATTTTCCTTAAAAAAATTAGACATGCGAATAGAAAAGAATGTGTAATCCATACATGGGGTGAAAATAGCAGTCAACAAAAACCATTTCTAGGGGCTCAGATGTTGCACACAGCAGACAAGGACAAAAAAATATGCTCAAAGAACAAAAGAACAAAATAAACAATTTTTAATGAATTAAAGGAAATTAGGAGAACAATTACTTAGCACATAGAACATCAACGAAGAGACAGAAATTATATTTAAAAAAAAGAATCAAGTGGAAACTCTGGAATTGAAAGGTATAATAACTAAAATGAAAAATTCACTAGGGAGACCACACAGCTTGATCTGACCGAAGACGGAATCAACAAACTTCAAGATAGATTAATAGAGATGACTTGATCTGTAGAACAGAAAGAAAAAAACTAAGAAAAATTAACAGAGCTACAGAGACCTGGGGGATAGCACAGAACACAACAACCTGTATTAGTTTACTAAGGCTACCATAACAAAGTGCCACAAACTGGGTGGCTTAACCATCAGAAACATATAATCTCATAGTTCTGGAGGCCAGAAGTCTGAGACCATGCGTTGGTAATGTTGGTTCCTTCTAAGGGCTATGAGGGAAAGATATGTTCCAGACCTCTTTCCTTGGCTTGTGGATAGCCATCTTCTCCCTGTGTCTTCACATCATTTCCCCTCTGCATGTATCTGTCTCCAAATTTTCCCTTTTTATAAGAATATAAGTTAAATAATCTCATTTTAATTTGATTACCTCTGTAAAGACCTTATCTTCAAATAAGGTTACATTCTCAGATATAGAGGGTTATGACTTCAACATATGAATTTTAGAGGGACAAAATTCAATGCATATCATAACATATGAGTCATTGGAGTCCAAGAAAAAGCAGAGAGACAAAAAGGGACAGACAAAATATTTGAAAATATGATTATCAGAAATTTCCCAAACTTGATGAAAAATATTAACCTACACATCCAAGGATCTCAAAGAACCCTAAGTATGATAAACACAAAGAAATCTACATACTGAAAAATCACAATGGGCTGTTGAAAGCCAAAGAAAATAAGCAAGTTTCAAAGAAACAAAAGAAAAAATGAGCAAACCAAATCCAGCAGCACAATAAAAAGCTAATCCACTGCAATCAAATAGACTTTAACCCTGGGATGCAAGTTTGGTTCAACATATGCAAATCAATAAATGTGATTCATCACATAAACAGAACTAAAAACAAAAACTACATGATCATTTCAATAGAAGCAGAAAAGGCTTTTGATAAAATTCACCATCTGTTCATGTTAAAACAAATTAGGCACTGGAGGAACATGCCTCAAAATAGTTAACAGCCATCTATGACAAACCCACAGCCAACATCATACTGAATGAGCAAAAGCTGGAAGCATTCCCCTTAAGAACCAGAACAAGACAAGGATGTCCAGTCTCACCACTCCTATTCAACATAGTACTAGGAGTCTTGGTCAGAGCAGTGAGGCAAGAGTAAGAGATAAAAGGCATCCAAATAGGAAGAGAGGAAGTCAAACTATCTCTGTTTGCAGATTATATAATTCTATACCTAGAAAACCCCATTGTCTCTGCCAAAACCTCCTAGATCTGATTTTAAAAAATCAGCACTTCAGCAAAGTTTCAGGATACAAAACTCAATGCACAAAAATCAGTAGCAACATCTAAGTTGAGAGCCAAATCAAGAGTGCAGTCCCACTCACAATAGCCATAAGAAGAATAAAATACCTGGGAATACAGCTAGCCAGGAAGGTAAAAAATATCTACAATGAGAATTACAAAACGCTGCTCAAAGAAATCATAGATGACACCACAAATGGGAAAACATTCCATGTTCATGGATAAGAAGAGTCAATGTTGTTAAAATGGCCATACTACCCAAAGCATTTTACAGATTCAATGCTATTCCTATCAAAATACCAATGACATTCCTCACATATTTAGAAAAAAAATCTAAAATGCATATGAAACCAAAAAGTAGCCTGACTAGCCAAAACAATCATAAGGAAAAAGATCAAAGCTGGAGGAATCACATTAATTGACTTTATACTTCAAATACTGTAAGCAAAGGAGCATGGTACTGGTACAAAAACAGAGATATAGACCAATGGAACAGAATGGAGAGCTCAGAAATAAAGTTGTGCACCTACAACCATCTGATCTTCAATGAAGTTGACAAAAACAAGCAATGGAGAAAGGATTCCCTATTCAATAAATGGTGCTGGGATAACTGCTAGCCATATGCAGAAGATTAAAACTGGACCCCTTCCTCATACCATATACAAAAATCAACTCAAGATGGTTTCAAGACTTATAAATATAAAGCCTAAAACTACAAAACCCCTGGAAGATAACCTAAGAAACACCATTCTGGACACAAGCCCAGTGAAAGATTTCATAACGAAGACATCAAAAGCAATTGCAATGACAACAAAATTTGACAAATGGGACCTAATTAAACTAAAGAGCTTTTGCACAGCAAAAGAAACTATCAACAGAGTAAACAGACAACACACAGAATGGGAGCAAATATTTGCAAGCTATGCATCTGACAAAGGTCTAATATCCGGAAGCTATAAGGCACTTAAATTAACAAGCAAAAACCAAACAACCCCATTAAAGAGTGGGCAAAAGATATGAACAGACACTTTTCAAAAGAAGACATATACGTGGCCAACAAGCACATTAAAAAATGCTAAAGATCACCAAATCATTAGAAAAATGTAAATTAAGGCCGGGCGCATTGGCTCACACCTATAATCCTAGCACTTATGGGAGAACGAGGCGGGTGGACTGCCTGAGCTCAGGAGTTTGAGACCAGGCTGGGCAATATGGTGAAACCCCATCTCTACTAAAAATAAAAAAAATTAGTTGGCCATGGTGGTGTGCACCTGTAGTCCCAGATACTCAGGGAGGGCTGAGGCACAAGAGTTGCTTAAACCAAGGAGGCAGAGACTGCAATGAGCTGAGATCGCACCACGGTGCTCCAACCTGGGCAACAAAGCGAGACTCTGTCTCAAAAAAGAAAAATGACTCAACATATATTAAAAAACTACAATAAGATTAAAATTTTACTTCTCATCAGAAACAATGGAGGCCAGAGGCAGTGGAATACTATAACCAAAATGCTGAAATAAAAATAAACTGTCAAGTTGAGTGCTGGCTGCTGAGAACTAGGTTCATAATGGCTTAGATGTAGCTAGTATATGCCCCTTCCATGGAGAGGAACCAAAACAGCAAGTAGATATTCACACTGTTACTAGATTGTCTAAGAGAGAACATTGGGATTCAACCAAGAAGTGATGGGAAGCACCAAAAGCAATTAACAAGATGGAAGCAAGGCAACCTGCTTGGCCAGGATCAGCTGGGAGCCAGGAGAAGCTCCCAGACATGAGGGAAAGGTAAGTGAGAGACCCCAAAAGACCCACCATAGACTTTTAAAATCCTAGCCACAGGAGAGCTCTCTGACCCTTGCAAGCCTTGAGACTAACATAGGGAGCTGCCTAAAGACTGTTCAGAGTCATTGCTTCAGAGGGGGCGCACATGCTGTGACTCATAGGCTCCTGAGCCATGAGCAGCTACAGCATGGCATAATACTGACAGCCCAGTTCTCAAAGAATTATCAGGTTGGTGCAAAAGTAATTGCAGTTTTTGCCTTAACACATCCAGCCCTGGTGCCACTGCCACTGATGCCACCACTGGCCAAGGAGGGAAAGAAGAGATCAGGCACTTTCACACACCCCGAGGACGAATCCCATTCCTGCTGCTGCTGCAGGCTGCTGTGAAATGAAAGCGAAAGAAAACCAGGTACCACACAGGTGCCTGCCTACGTTGCTCCCACTGATAGTGGTCCCACCCTATAAGGTGACAGGACTACAGCTAGCACCATTGAGAGTCCAGCCCCCAAAGAACTGTACCCTGCCCTGGGGCTAATGCTGCCACTGCCACCATCAGGCCCAGAAGGGAGATGGGGGAGGCCTGGCACTTTTACATGCCCCCAAGGAAAAGTTATACTGCTGCTGCTGTAGACCTCTTCCCAGGGTCTGAAGTTGGGCTGACCCAACATAACAATACCACCACTGCTGGCAAACACCAATACACATCACCTGTGTGCCAGGGGATTGGCCCACCCAACCCATTTCTGCCACGGCAAAGACGAGCTTCAACCACTTAGTTGTAGGAGGATGCCCCATCAATGCACAGGGGCCTGAGAACCTGCCTATAAACCCGGCCCAACATTGTCACTGCTGACTTCTGAACAAGCCACCCAGAGGCCCAAGAATTGGCCTGCCTTCACTTGTTAACACCAGAGCCAGAATACATGGCTCTGGGGTTCAAGGACAGACAAGCTCAGCCCACTGCTGCCACCACTGGGGCCCCAAAACGGGCATACTTCACATCCCAGCCCTAGAAAAACTTCACCCTAGAAAACCCTAAAGACTTTCTCCAAAAAACTTGTAGATTTGATTTCAGTAAACTTTCAGGAAACAAAATCAATATAAATAAATTAGTAGCATTTCTATGTGCCAATAATGATCCAGCTGAGAAACAAATTAAGAAGGAAATCCCATTTACAATAGCTACAAAAAAGAAAATACTAAGGAATATATTTAACCAAGAATCTCTACAAGGAAAACTACAAAACACTGGTGAAAGAAATTGTAGATGACACAAATGGAAAAACATCCCATACTCCTGGGTCAAAAGAATCAATATTTTTAAAATGACCATACTGCTCAAAGCAACCTACAGATTAATTGCAATTCCTATCAAGATACCCATATCATTTTTCACAGAATTAGAAAAAAAATTATAAAATTCATATGTAAACAAAAAAGAGCCTGAATAGCCAAAGGAATCCTAAGCAAAAAGAACAAAGATGGAGGTATTTCATTACCTGACTTCAAATTATACTACAAAGCTTTAGGAACCAAACAGCATGATACTGGTATAAAAACAGGCACACAAATCAATGGAACAGAATAGAGAAGCCAGAAATAAAACCACATATCTACAACCAACTGGTCCTTGACAAAGGTGACAAAAAAACACAATGGGGAAAAGACACCCTTTTTTTTTTCTTTTTCAACTTTCGTTTTAGAATCAGGGGTTACACATGCAGGCTTGTTACAAAGGTACATTACATAATGCTGAAGTTTGGGGTATGACTAAATCTGTCACTCTAGTAGTGAATATAGTACCCAATAGGTAGTTTTTCAGCGTTTAGCCCCCTCTTTCTCTCCCACCTCTAGGATATCATTTTCAATAAATGGTCTTGGGAAAATTGGATTGTCACATGCAGAAGAATGAAACTGGACTCCTATCTCTCACCACATAAAAAAATCAACTTAAGATGGAGTAAATACTTCAATGTAAAACCAGAAACTATACAAATACTAGCAGAAAACCTAGGGAAACTGCTGGATATTGGTCTAGGCAAAGAATTTATAACTAAGATCTCACAATCACAAGCAAAAATACAAAAATAGAAAAATGGGACTTCACTAAAAAGCTATTATACAGCAAAATAATTAATCAACCCAGTGAACAGACAAACTGCAGAATGGGGGAAAATATTTGCAAACTATGCATTCAACATGAACCTAGTTCTCAGCAGCCAGCACTCAAATTCACAAGGAACATGAACAACTCAACAACAACAAAGAAAACAAATAACTCCATTAAAAAATGGGTAAAGAACGTAAATAGACATTTTTCAAAAAAGACATACAAATGACCAACAGACATATGGAAAAATGCTCAGCATCACTAATCACTGGAGAAATGAAAATTAAAACCACAATGAGATATCATCTTACACCAGTCAGAATGACTATTATTAAAAAGTAAAAAAATAAGAGATGTTGGTGAGGACGCTAAAAGGGAATGCTTATACACTGTTGATGGGAATGTAAATTAATATAACCTCTATGGAAAATAGTATGGCGATTTCTCAAATAAGAAAAAATAGAACTACCATTTGATCCAGCAATCCCACTAATGGTTATCTACCCAAAAGTAAAAAAGCCATTATATAAAAAGTATACATGTACTTGTATGTTTATTGCAGCACTATATTAGTCCGTTTTCACACTGCTGATAAAGACATACCTGAGACTGGACAATTTACAAAAGAAATAGGTTTAATGGACTCACAGTTCCACATGGCTGGGGAAGCCTCACAATGATAGCAGAAGGTGAAAGGCACATCTCACGTGACAGCAGACAAGAGAAGAGGGCTTGTGCAGGGAAACTACTCTCTATAAAACCATCAGTTCTCCTGGTACGACTCCTTCTGAAACTATTCCAAACAATAGAAAAAGAGGGAATCCTCCTTAACTCATTTTATGAAGCCAGCATCATCCTGATACCAAAGCCTGGCAGAGACACAACAAAAAAAGAGAATTCTAGACCAATATCCCTGATGAACATCGATGCAAAAATCCTCAATAAAATACTGGCAAACCAAATCCAGCAGCACATCAAAAAGCTTATCCACCACGATCAAGTGGGCTTTACCCCGGGATGAAAGGCTGGTTCAACATATGCAAATCAATAAACATAATCAATCATATAAACAGAACCGAAGACAAAAACCACATAATTATCTCAATAGATGCAGAAAAGGCCTTTGACAAAATTCAACACCCCTTCATGCTAAAAACTCTCAATAAACTAGGTATTGATGGGATGTATCTCAAAATAATAAGAGCTATTTATGACAAACCCACAGCCAATATCATACTGAATGGGCAAAATTGTCCCTGTTTGCAGATGACATGATTGTATGTTTAGGAAACCCCATCGTCTCAGCCCAAAATCTCCTTAAGCTGATAAGCAACTTCAGCAAAGTCTCAGGATACAAAATCAAACTGCAAAAATCACAAGCATTCTTATACACCAATAACAGACAACAGAGAGTCAAATCATGAGTGAACTCCCATTCACAATTGCTACAAAGAGAATAAAATACCTAGGAATCCAACTTACAAGGGATGTGAAGGACCTCTTCAAGGAGAACTACAAACCACTGCTCAATGAAATAAAAGAGGACACAAACAAATGGAAGAACATTCCATGCTCATGAATAGGAAGAATCAATATCGTGAAAATGGCCATAATTACAACAGCATATTAGAATATAGCTAACACAAAAAACTAGAGCAGGAGGAACAGAGGAACAAAAAGACAGGGTATATATAGATGAAAAATAGTAAACTGGCAGGCACAGATTGAAACAGACTAAATGTAGACAGTTACATTAAGTATAAAAGAATTAAACATTCAACTCAAAAGGGAGAAATGTTTAAATTATAATTAAATTATAATTCAGTAATTCAATTCCTCAGGGAAATGTAAAAATTAAAATGATACATGCATCTAACAAATAGAGCCCCGTGGTACATGAAGAAAGAAACTGATAGAATTAAAGAAAGAAATAATTCAACAATAATAGATGAAAACCTCAAAATCTCACTCTTAATAATGGATATAACAAAAAGAAAATCAGTGAAGAAATAAAAGACTTAGACAACACTATATACTTATGGCCTACCTGACATCGATAGAACACTTCACTGCAAAACGCACATTCTTTTAAGCACACATGTAACTTTGTACAGAAAAGACAATATGCAAGGTCATAAAATAATTCCCCATAAATTTAAAACACTGAAATCATAAAGCATGTTCTCTAATCACAATGGAATTAAATTAGAATCAATAGTAGAAAGAAATTTGGGAAATCCACAAATATTTAAAAATTAAGCAAAACATATAAATAATCCATGAGCTAGAAAAGAAACCAAGGGGAAATTTTTTTTAACTGAATGAAAATAAAACTAATATATCAAAATTTATGGAATACTTCACACCTGTTAGAATGGCTATTATCAAAAAGACTAAAGATAACAAGTACGGTAAGGATGTGGAGAAAAGGGAACCCTTGTACACTTTTGGTGGGAATGTCAATTAGGATAGCCATTATGGAAAACAGCGTGATCGTTCCTAAAAAAATTAAAAAGGGAATTACCATTTGATCCAGCAATCTCACGTACTGGTATAGCCAAAGCATATAAAATCAGTCTATTGAAGAGATATCTGCACCCCGATGCTCACTGCAACATTATTCACAATAACCAAGATATGAAATCAACCTAAGTATCCATCAATAGGTGAAAGTGTAAAGAAAATGTGGTATGTATACACAATGGGATACTATTCAGCGTTAAGAAAGAGGAAAATCTTGTCATTTGCAACAACATGGATGAACCTGGAGGATGTTATGTTAAGGGAACTAAGCCAGGTACAAAATGACAAATACCACCTTATCTGACTTATATGTGTAATCTAAATAACTTGAACTCATACAAGCAGAGAATAAACTGGTGCTTCTGAGGGGCTGGGTGCAGGGGAGGGGACTGGGGAGATGTTGGTCAAATGATATACAATTTCAGTTTGACAGGAGAAAGGAGTTCAAGACACATGGCGACTATATTTGATAACAATGTACTGTTATCAGCAAGATGCCAAAATAGGAGATTCCAGGCTTTACTTTTCCCCACAGAAAGTGCAACTAGCAACTATCAACAGACCAAAACATCTTTGCGAAAACCCCAAAACGGGAAAAGCCTGAGACACCCATGTGGACCACAGAACTAAATAAAAACCCATTAAAAAGATAAGAAGAATGATCCCACTTTGACTTCATGGCGTCTCCTACTCCCCTAAGTTGGTACAGTGCCATACAGAGACAGTTCTCCTGGGTTTACAGTTTCTACAGTGGGAAAAGATAACCAGAGGCAGACAACTAGATTTCTAGCATTCCAGGATACTCCCCAGGAAGCCCACTCTAGTCTCACCTCATGGGGAACAGAAAGGATAATGACACAGCTAGATTGCCTGGGGTCAGGTAGAAACAAAGAAAGGAGGCAGAGCTCATAACCACCAGTGTGTGAATCTTGGTGATAGCTCTGTGCTCCTGCTAGCAGTGGTGCCGTCAGACATACCAGCCAATGGCATAGCCCACCCACAAAGTAGAGCTGATTGCTTCCAAAGGCACAGTGGGAAGTTCAATCTGGCTTAAGTCTCTAGGATGGCCAGCCTCCATGCCCAGCCTCAGCCTCCCCAAGGCCCCTTCCAGGGAGAGAGTTGCCCATCACAGCACATTTTGGCAAAGCACAGGGGCTAGACCTGCCCCCATCTGGAAGAACAAACAGCAGCTTGGCTCAGCCACAAACCCCATCCGAAAACTCCACCCAGAAAGGGAGGCAAACCTCAACTATGCATTTCTACTGAGCATAGAAGATACTCCCAACCATCCCAAGCAGCAAACTCTGCCTAATCTTGGAGACCAGCCTACACCCCTGGCCCAATCACAGAAATCAAATGGTGGTAAAGGCCAGCCAGGGAATACACCCTGTGTTCCAGCCTCATCAGAGGTGATTGCAAAGCCCAGCCAACAACTCGGCCTGATTTCAGAGCTCAGTCAGTGATGCCACAAGATATTGAAGCCCAGCCAGCAGCCTCATATGACCTCAGAGCAAAGGCAGCAGCCCACCAAGCTAGAAAATACAATAGCAAGCTCTGACTTCCCAGGCTTGTTCTTAGATGGCCCCGTCCAGTATCACATGCTAGACAATAGTGAAGGTCCATCCCTGCCAAAGAACACCTGTAAAGGTTTGAAGAGGTGGTTGCCTCCTCAAATGTAAAGACACCAACATAAAGAAAAAAGAATTAAGAAGAATCAAGGAATCATTACATCTCCAAAAGAAACTAATAAACTCCAACAATGGGCCCTACAGAAATGGAGATCTATGTAATGACTGACAAAGAATTCAGAATAATCCTCTTTTAAAAGTTCAGTGAACTACAATAATATATGGATAAAAAATTAAATGAAATTTGGAAAACAATACATGAACAAAATAAGAAACCTGACAAAGAAATAGAAACAATTTTTTAAAAATAAAAATCTTAGAGATGAAGAACTCAGTGAATGAACTGAAAAATTCAATAGAATATATCAGTAGCAGGCTCTACAAATTGAAAAAAAAAGAATCAGTGAGCTCAAAGACAGAGCATCTGAAATAATGCAGTCAGAGAGCAAAAAGAAAAAAGAATGCAGAAAGCCTATGAGAATTATGGAATACCATCAAGAGACTTCACATTTGTATAATAATAATACATGAAGAAGAACAGAGAGAAAGGCTATTTAAGGAAATAATGGCTAAAACCTTTCTAAATCTGGGGAAAGATGCCAAAAGCCTGGCAAAGGAAGCATACAGACCTGCAATCAAATTAAACCCAAAGAGGAGCTCACCAAGACACAATAATCAAACTATCAAAATTCAAAGACAAATAAAAAGTTCTGAAAGCATCAAGATATAAGAAACACATCACATACAAGGGAATATCAATATGGCTATCAGCATATCAGATGTTTTAGCAGAAACTCTGCAGGTCAGGAGAAAATGGGATGATAAATTCAACGTGCCAAAGTGGGGAGGGGGAAACCCAGCAACCAAGATTACTTTAACTGGCAAAGCTGTCCTTCAAAAATGAGGAAGAAATTTTTTTAAAAAAGAAAATATTGAGGGAGAAGGAAAAGCTTTCTCAAACAAAAGCTAAGAGAGTTCATCACCATTAGGCCTGCCCTACAGGAATTACTAAAGGGAGTTATTCAAGCTAAAACAAAAGGCCATTAATTAATAACATAAAACATATGAAAATGCAAAACTTAATGGTATAAGTAATACAGTTACATATAGAATACTTTAGGAGTATAATGATGGTGTGTAAAGCAATTTTACCTCAAGTACAATGGCTAAAAGTCAAAACTATGAAAAATAACCATAATTAAAATAAATTATCAAGGGATATAAATTACAAAATGCTGTAAATTTTGACACCAAAACCAAAATGTGTGTGTTCAGGGGAATAAAAGTGTAGAGTTGTATGCGATAAAAATTAAGTTGTTATCAGCTTAAATTAACCTATTATAAGATGTTTTATGTAAGCCTTATGATAACAACAAAGTGAAAAATCTGTAGTACAGTTGACTGTTGAGCAACATGGTTTGAAATGCATGGGTCCACTTATACACAGAAATTTTTCAACATATTTGAAAAATTTTTTGAAATTTGCAGCAATCTGCAAAAACTTACAAACAATGTGGACTAGAAATATAAAAAATTTAAGAAAAGGGTATGTCACGAATGCATAAAGTATATTTAGATGATAGTCCATTTTATGATTTACTACCATAAAATATGTACAAATATATTATAAAAAGTTAAAATTTGTCAAAATTTACACACACAGACTGTACATGATGCCATTCATGGTCAAGATAAATGTAAACAAATATAAAGATGCAGTATTAAATCATAACTGCATACAATTTACTGTAGTTATACTACTGTAATAATTTCATAGATACCTCTTGTTGCCACTGTGGGTGGGCTCAGGTATTATGAGTATCCACTTAGAAAACTGTGTGATGCTAATCATCTCCACAAGAGCAGTTCATGTCTGCAGTAAATTGTATATCATAGTAAGAAGTGATCTCTCATGATTCTCACATATTTTGCATTGTATTTAGTGCAATGCCATAAACCGTAAACACCATGGGATCCATACAAAGTGCCACTAGTGATGTTGGAAGTGCTCCCAAGAAGCAGAGAAAAGTCATGATATTATAAGGAAATGTTTAATTACTTCATATATACTGTAGATTGAAGTCTGCAACTGTGGTTGTCCACCATTTCAAGATAAATAAACCCAGTTAAGGACCATTGTAAATAAAGAAAATTCATGAAACTGTGGCTGCAGATATGCCAGCAAGCACAAAAACCTTGTACCTTTTGTGAAATACCTTTTTATCTCATATTGAAAATGCAGTTTTTATATGGGTACAGGATTTCTATAAGAAAGGCATACCTATAGATTCTAATATGATTTGAGGAAAATTGAAGTGATTATATGACAAGAAATAGCAAACGAAAGGTGAAGGATCTAAACCTGGAAAATTTAATGCCAGCAAAGGATGGTTTGACAATTTCAGAAAGGTTTGGCATTAAAAATGTTAAGAGAAGCAGCTTCTACTGACTAAGAGGCAGCAGATGATTTCTGAGATACCATTAAGAAAATCACTGAGGAGAAAGGCTATCTACAGGAGGAGGGTTTTAATGTAAATAAATGTGCCCTATACTGGGAAAAAAAAATCACAAAGGACATTTATTAGTAAGGAAGATACTTAAGTGAGTATCAAGATTTAAGGCAGGAATGGATAAGCTAACTCTACTGGCTTGTGCAAATGCAGTCAGGTTTATGATCAGGATTTTCCTTATCTATAAAGCTGCTAATCTCCGAGCTTTGAAGGGAAAAGATAAACACCAGTTGTGAGTATTTTGACTGTACAACAAAGCCTGGACAACAAGAAACCTTTTTCTGGATTGGTGCCATTGATGCTTTCTCCTTGCAGTCAGAAAGTACCTTGTCAGTAAGATACTGACTTTTACAGTTCTTTTGATATTGGAAAATGTTCCTGGACACCCAGAACCCCATGAGTTCAACACCAAAGGTGTTTAAGGGGTCTACTTGCCTCCAAATACAATGTCTGTAATTCAGTCCCTAGATCAGAGGGTCATAAGGGCCTTTAAGGCTCATTACACTCAGTACTCTATAGAAAGAATTGTCAATGCTATGAAAGAGAACCCAAATAAAGAGAACATCATGAAAGTCTGGAAGGATTACACCATTAAAGAATTCCCCCATTTGTATCAAAAGAAAGAAATGAGGCTATTTTGACATGACTTATTCTTAGGAACCACAGTCAGTTGCCCAATACACTGTCCCCTAAATGCTAACATTATCTAATACTTTCAAGGGTTGTTGTCCAACTTCTCAGAATTTACTCTTCAAAATATGTTTGTCAATTCCCCAATCTTTTGGTGCGTCTTATGTTTTCTGTAGTTTCCGTAATTCCTGACAGTGACTATAATCAAGAATACATTGATTCTACGTATATGAACTCATTGAAATAGGCTGTGTTTCTTGTTTTTTTTATATATATTTTAATGCCTAGGGTACATGTGCACAACGTGCAGGTTTGTTACATATGTGTACATGTGCCATGTTGGTGTACTGCACCCATTAACTTGTCATTTACATTAGGTATATCTTCTAATGCTATCCCACCCCCCTCCTCCCTCCCCACAATAGGCCCCGATGTGTGATGTTCCCCATCCTGTGGCCAAGTGATCTCACTGTTCAGTTCCCACCTATGAGTGAGGACATACGGTGTTTGGTTTCCTGTTCTTCTGATAGTTTGCTAAGAATGATGGTTTCCAGCTGCATCCATGTCTCTACAAAGGACATGAACTCATCCTTTTTTATGGCTGCATAGTATTCCATGGTGTATATGTGCCACATTTTCTTAATCCAGTCTGTCACTGATGGACATCTGGGTTGATTCCAAGTCTTTGCTATTGTGAATAGTGCCGCAATAAATATATGTGTGCATGTGTCTTTATAAAAGCATGATTTATTTATTTTTATTTTTATTTTATTTTATTTTATTTTTGAGACGGAGTCTTGCTCTGTCACCCAGTCTGGAGTGCAGTGGCTGGATCTCAGCTCACTGCAAGCTCCGCCTCCCGGGTTCACGCCATTCTCTTGCCTCAGCCTCCCGAGCAGCTGGGACTACAGGCGCCCGCCACCTCGCCCGGCTAATTTTTTGTATTTTTTAGTAGAGACGGGGTTTCACCGTGTTAGCCAGGATGGTCTCGATCTCCTGACCTTGTGATCCGCCCGTCTCGGCCTCCCAAAGTGCTGGGATTACAGGCTTGAGCCACCGCGCCTGGCCAGCAGCATGATTTATAATCCTTTGGGTATATACCCAGTAATGGGATGGCTGACTCAAATGATATTTCTGGTTCTAGATCCTTGAGGAATCGCCACACTGTTTTCCACAATGGTTGAACTAGTTTACAGTCCCACCAACAGTGTAAAAGTGTTCCTATTTCTCCACATCCTCACCAGCACCTGCTGTTTCCTGACTTTTTAATGATCGCCATTCTAACTGGTGTGAGATGGTATCTCATTGTGGTTTTGATTTGCATTTCTCTGATGGCAAGTGATGATGAGCATTTTTTCATGTGTCTGTTGGCTGTATGAATGTCTTCTTTTGAGAAATGTCTGTTCATAACCTTTGCCCACATTTTGATGGGGTTGTTTCTTTCTTGTAAATTTGCTTGAGTTCTTTGTAGGTTCTGGATATTAGCCCTTTGTCAGACGAGTAGATTGCAAAAATTTTCTCCCATTCTGTAGGTTGCCTGTTCACTCTGATGGTAGTTTCTTTTGCTGTGCAGAAGCTCTTTGGTTTAATTAGATCCGATTTGCCAATTTTGGCTTCTGTTGCCGTTGCTTTTGGTGTTTTAGACACGAAGTCCTTGACCATGCCTATGTCCTGAATGGTATTACCTAGGTTTTCTTCTAGAGTTTTTATGGTTTTAGGTCTAACATTTAAGTCTCTAATCTATCTTGAATTAATTTTCGTATAAGGAGTAAGGAAAGGATCCAGTTTCAGCTTTCTACTTATGGCTAGCCAATTTTCCCAGCACCATATATTAAATAGGGAATCCTTTCCCCATTTCTTGTTTTTGTCAGGTTTGTCAAAGGTCACATGGCTGTACATGTGTGGTATTATTTCAGAGGGCTCTGTTCTGTTCCATTGGTCTATATCTCTGTTTTGGTACCAGTACCATGCTGTTTTGGTTACTGTAGCCTTGTAGTGTAGTTTGAAGTCAGGTAGCGTGATGCCTCCAGCTTTGTTCTTTTGGCTTAGGATTGTCTTGGCAATGAGGGCTCTTTTTTGGCTCCATATGAACTTTAGAGCAGTTTTTTCCAATTCTGTGAAGAAAGTCATTGGTAGCTTAATGGGGATGGCACTGAATCTATAAATTACCTTGGGTAGTATGGCCATTTTCACAATATTGATTCTTCCTATCCATGAGCATGGTATGTTCTTCCATTTATTTGTTTCCTCTTATATTTCACTGAGCAGTGGTTTGTAGTTCTCCTTGAAGAGGTCCTTCACATCCCTTGTAAGTTGGATTCCTAAGTATTTTATTCCATGTGAAGCAATTGCGAATGGGAGTTAACTCATGATTTGGCTCTCTGTTTGTCTGCTATTGGTGTATAAGAATGCTTGTGATTTTTGCACATTGATTTTGTACCTGAGACTTTGCTGAAGTTGCTGATCAGCTTAAGGAGATTTTGGGCTGAGACAATGGGGTTTTCTAAATATGCAATCACGTCATCTGCAAACAGGGACAATTTGACTTCTTCTTTTCCTAATTGGATACCCTTGATTTCCTTCTCTTGCCTCATTGCCCTAGCCAGAACTTCCAACACTATGTTGAATAGGAGTGGTGAGAGAGGGCATCCCTGTCTTGTGCCAGTTTTCAAAGGGAATGCTTCCAGTTTTTGCCCATTCAGTATGATATTGGCTGTGGGTTTGTCATAAATAGCTCTCAGTATTTTGAGATACGTTCCATCAATACCGAATTTATTGTGAGTTTTTTAGCATGAAGGGCTGTTGAATTTTGTCAAAGGCCTTTTCTGCATCTATTGAAATAATCATGTGGTTTTTGTCTTCGGTTCTGCTTATATGCTGGATTACATTTATTGATTTGCGTATGTTGAACCAGCCTTGCATCCCAGGGGTGAAGCCCACTTGGTCATGATGGATAAGCTTTTTGATGTGCTGCTGGATTCAGTTTGCCAGTATTTTACTGAGGATTTTTGCATCGATGTTCATTAGGGATATTGGTCTAGAATTCTCTTTTTTTGTTGTTGTCTCTCTGCCAGGCTTTGGTATCAGGATGATGTTGGCCTCATAAAATGAGTTAGGGAGGACTCCTTCTTTTTCTATTGATTGGAATAGTTTCAGAAGGGATGGTACCAGCTCCTCCTTGTACCTCTGGTAGAATCTGGCTGTGAATCCATCTGGTCCTAGAGTTTTTTTGGTTCGTAGGCTATTAATTATTGCCTCAATTTCAGCGCCTGCTATTGGTCTATTCAGAGATTCAACTTCTTCCTGGTTTAGTCTTGGGAGAGTGTAAGTGTCCAGGAAATTATCCATTTCTTCTAGGTTTTCTAGTTTATTTGCGTAGAGGTGTTTATAGTATTCTCTGATGGTTGTTTGTATTTCTGTGGGGTCAGTGGTGATATCCCCTTTATCATTTTTTATTGTGTCTATTTGATTCTTCTCTCTTTTCTTCTTTATTAATCTTGCTAGCAGTCGATCAATTTTGTTGATCTTTTCAAAAAACCAGCTCCTGGATTCGTTGATTTTTTAGAGGGATTTTTGTGTCTCTATCTCCTTCAGTTCTGCTCTGATCTTAGTTATTTATTGTCTTCTGCTAGCTTTTGATGTGTTTGATCTTGCTTCTCTAGTTCTTTTAATTGTGATGTTAGGGTGTCGATTTTAGATCTTTCCTGCTTTCACTTGTGGGCATTTAGTGCTATCAATTTCCCTCTACACACTGCTTTAAATGTGTCCCAGAGATTCTGGTATGTTGTATCTTTGTTCTCCTTGGTTTCAAAGAACATGTTTATTTCTGCCTTCATTTCGTTATGTACCCAGTAGTCATTCAGGAACAGGTTGTTCAGTTTCCATGTAGTTGAGCGTTTTTGAATGAGTTTCTTAGTTCTGACTTCTAGTTTGATTGCACTGTGGTCTGAGAGACAGGTTGTTATAATTTCTGTTCTTTTACATTTGCTGAGGAGTGCTTTACTTCCAACTATGTGGTCAATTTTGGAATAAGTGCGATGTGGTGTTGATTTGGGGTGCAGAGTTCTGTAGATGTCTATTAGGTTTGCTTGGTGCAGAGTTGAGTTCAATTCCTGGATATCTTTGTTAACTTTCTGTCTCGTTGATGTGTCTAATGTTATTGTTGTTATTTCTTTCTCTTGCTTCATTGTCCTAGCCAGAACTTCCAACACTATGTTGAATAGGAGTGATGAGAGAGGGCATCCCTGTCTTGTTCCAGTTTTCAAAGGGAATGCTTCCTGTTTTTGCCCATTCAGTATGATATTGGCTGTGGGTTTGTCATAAACAGTGGGGTGTTAAAGTCTCCCATTATTATTGTATGGGAGTCCAAGTCTCTTTGTAAGTCTCTAAGGACTTGGTTTATGAATCTGGGTGCTCGTGTATTGGCTGCATATATATTTAGGATAGTTATGTCCTCCTGTTGAATTGATCCCTTTATCATTATGTAATGGCCTTCTTTGTCTCTTTTGATCTTTGTTAGTTTAAAGTCTGTTTTATCAGAGACTAGGATTGCAACCCCTGCCTTTTTCTGTTTTCCATTTGCTTGGTAGATCTTCCTCCATCCCTTTATTTTGAGCCTATGTGTGTCTCTGTATGTGAGATGGATCTCCTGAATACAGCAAACTGATGGGTCTTGACTCTTTATCCAATTTGCCAGTCTGTGTCTTTTAATTGGACCATTTACTCCATTTACAATTAAGGTTAATATTGTTATGTGTGAACTTGATCCTGTCATTGTGATATTAGCTGGTTATTTTGCTCGTTGATGCAGTTTCTTCCTAGCATTGATGGTCTTTACATTTTGGCATGTTTTTGCAGTGGCTGGTACTGGTTGTTCCTTTCCATGTTTAGGGCTTCCTTCAAGATCTCTTGTAGGGCAGGCCTGGTGGTGACAAAATCTCTAAGCATTTGCTTGTCTGTAAAGGATTTTATTTCTCCTTCACTTATGAAACTTAGTTTGGCTGGATATGAAATTCTGGGTTGAAAATGCTTTTCTTTAAGAATGTTGAATATTGGCCCCCACTCTCTTCTGGCTTGTAGAGTTTCTGCCGAGAGATCTGCTGTTAGTCTGATGGGCTTCCCTTTGTGGGTAACCCAACCTTTCTCTCTGGCTGCCCTTAAGATTTTTTCCTTCATTTCAACTTTGGTGAATCTGACAATTATGTGTCTTAGAGTTGCTCTTCTCGAGGACTACCTTTGTGGTGTTCTCTGTATTTCCTGAATTTGCATGTTGGCCTGCCTTACTAGGTTGGGGAAGTTCTCCTGGATAATATCCTGCAGAGTATTTTCCAACTTGGTTCCATTCTCCCTGTCACTTTCAGGCACACCAATCAGATGTAGATTTGGTCTTTTCACATAATCCCATATTTCTTGGAGGCTTTGTTCATTTCCTTTTACTCTTTTGTCTCTAGACTTCTCTTCTTGCTTCATTTCATTCATTTGATCTTCAATTACTGATAATCTTTTTTCCAGTTGATTTGAGTCAGTTACTGAAGCCTGTGCATTTGTAACATAGTTCTCGTGTCATGGTTTTCATCTCTATCCATTCGTTTATGGACTTCTCTGCATTGCTTATTCTAGTTATCCATTCTTCCATTCCTTTTTCAAGGTTTTTAGTTTCTTTGCGCTGTGTACGTAGTTCCTCCTTTAGCTCTGAGAAATTTGATTGACTGAAGCCTTCTTCTCTCAACTCGTCAAAGTCATTCTCCGTCCAGCTTTGTTCTGTTGCTGGCGATGAGCTGCATTCCTTTGGAGGGGGAGATGCGCTCTGATTTTTTGAATTTCCAGCTTTTCTGCACTGCTTTTTCCCCATCTTTGTGGTTTTATCTGCCTTTGGTCTTTGATGATGGTGAGGTACTGATGGGATTTTGGTGTGGGTGTCCTTTCTGTTTGTTAGTTTTCCTTCTAACATTCAGGACCCTCAGCTGCAGGTCTGTTGGAGTTTGCTTGAGGTCCACTCCAGACCCTGTTTCCCTGGGTATCAGCAGCGGAGGTTGCAGAAGATAGAATATTGCTGAACAGCAAGTGTTCCTGTATGATTCTTGCTCTGGAAGCTTTGTCTCAGAGGTCTACCCAGCTGTGCGAGGTGCGAGGTGTCCGTCTGCACCTAGTGGGGGATGTCTCCCAGTTAGGCTACTCAGGGGTCAGGGACCCACTTGAGCAGGCAGTCTGTCCATTCTCAGATCTCAACCTCTGTGCTGGGAGAACCACTGCTCTCTTCAAAGCTGTCAGACAAGGACATTTACATCTGCAGAGGTTTCTGCTGCTTTTTGTTTAGCTATGCCCTGTCCCCAAAGGTGGAGTCTACAGAGGCAGGCAGGCCTCCTTGAGCTGTGGTAGGCTCCACCCAGTTCGAGCTTCTGGGTGGCTTTGTTTACCTACTTAAGCCTCAGCAATGGTGCATGCCCCTCCCACAGCCTCGCTTCCGCCTTGCAGTTAGATCTCAGATTGCTGTGCTAGCAATGAGGGAGGCTCAGTGGGCGTGGGACCCTCCCATATCAGGAGTGGGATATAATCTCCTGGTGGGCCATTTGCTAAGACCCTTGGTAATGCACAGTATTAGGGTGGGAGTTACCCGATTTTCCAGGTGTTGTGTGTTTCAGTTTCCCTTGGCTAGGAAAAGAAATTCCCTTCCCCTTGCACTTCCCAGGTGAGGAGATGCCTCACACTGCTTCAGCTCTTGCTGGTTAGGCTGTACCCACTGACCAGCACCAACTGTCTGACACACCCCAGTGAGATGAACCCAGTACCTCAGTTGAAAATACAGAAATCACCCATCTTCTGTGTCACTCATGCTGGGACCTGGAGGCTGGAGCTGTTCCTACTTGTCCATCTTGGGCACCCCCGGCTCAGTGTTTCTTAAGCATTTTTTACCTAAGCTAATACAAGTTGAGTATCCCAAATTCAACAATCCAAAATCTGAAACTTTTTGAGCACTGACAGATGCTCAAAGGACATACTCACTGGAGAATTTTAGATTTTGGATTTTGGGATTAAAGATGCTCAACTGGTAAGTATGTAATGCAAATATTCCAAAAAAACTATCTGAAACACTTCTGGTGCCAAGCATTTCAGATAAGGAATACTCAACCTGTACATTCTTCAAAATAAAATCCTTTTCAAAAAAAAAAAAAAGATGCCATCATTGTCATAGAAAAAGGCATGAAAGCCATAAAGCCCCAAACAATAAATTTCTGTTGAAGAAAACTGTGTCCAGATGTTGTACATGACTTCATAGACTTATGACAGAGCCAATCAAGTTAATCATGAAATAGATTGCACATATGGCAAAAACAGGTGGAAGAGTCAAGAGTTTCAAGACAGGAATATTGGAAAAGTCCAAGAACTAATAGATACCATGCCACAGGAATTTAAAAATTTTTAAATGACGACTTGATGGAGATGAGTGCTTCCGAAACAGTGCCAGATGATGAGGAAGATGTAGATGAAGCAGTGCCAGAAAAGAAATTGACACTAGACAATACGGAAGAAGGGTTCTGATTATTCAAGACTGCTTTTTTATTTTTTACAATATGGACTTTTCTATGATATGGGCACTGAAACTAAAGCAAATGGTAGAAGAATTGGTACCATATAGGAAAATTTTTAGAGAAATGATAAACAAAAAAGACAGACAGAAATTATGATGTTTTTCTGTAGTTACAATGAGTGTTCCTGTCTCTCCTGCCTCCCATTCCACCTCCTCCACCCCTCCCACCTCTGCCACTCCTGAGACAGTGAGGTCAACTCCTCCTAGTCCTCCTTCTCAGCCTTCTGATCTTCACATAAGAATACAGTATATAATACGTATAACATAAAAGCATGTGTTAATTGACTGTTTATGTTATCAGTGAGGCTTCCAGTCAATATTAGGCTATTAGTAGTTAAGTTTGGGGGAATAAAAAATTACACATGGATTTTCGACTGTGCAAGAGTCAGAAGCCCTAACCCCCACATTGTTCAAGAGTTAACTGTACTTCCATATTATACAAACTCTTCCTGAGAACAAATAAAGAGAAAACACTCCCATACTCATGTTTAAGGCAAGTATAATGTTTAAATCAAAATCAAACCAAGACAACACACTTACAGACCAATCTCACTCACAAACATGCTTGTCAAGAACACAAACAAAATATATTAGCAGAGCAAATCCAAGAAAAAAATTAAAGACATGAATCATCATGTTCAAGGTTGCTTAAATTTTAGAAAATATATTATAGAATTCAAAAAATTAATAGGTGATAGAGGCAAAATACACTAACTTCAATATGTACAGAAAAAAATAGATAATATATCCATTCACAATATTTAAAAAGTCTCTTAGTAAATTAGGCATAGAATGGAACTTCCTTAGCCTGTTAAGGGGTATGGAAACATAACAAACATACTTAACAATAAGATATAAAAGCATTTCCATTTATATAGTGACAGTGAGACAAAAATTGATACAACCATGTTGAAAATGAGTTTGATATTTTTTTATCTAGTAGAGTTGAGGATATGCATATACTTTATCCTAAAGTAGTGGTTTTCAATAGGCATCTTGCCACCATCAACAGGCATCTTGCCATGTCTAGGGAGTGTGTTGGAAATGTGTATGGGGCAGGTTGGTTATCACAATGATTGGAGGGGAATTACTAACATTGACATTTAGTGGCATCAGAGATATTAGGCATCCTGAAGTGTTCAGGACAGTCCCAGGCAATAGAGAATCCTGCCTAAACTTTTTAGTATTAACCTTGACATGCCTACAAATGAAAAACCTGTTTATAATTACCAGAGGCCAGAACCTACCTCCTTTTGTTACATATAAACATGGTATTTTTGCATGAATTTACTATATACTGAATTTTCTAGGAGTAAATCTACCAAGTAGATTGAGAGAATAGTATATTTTCTTTTGTTCAGAAATTTATCCAAGATTATTGTTGTAGAAAATCATGTCACCAATGATAATTACACTTTGTGGTATTATATTTGTAGCTGTCACATTCATGGCAATCAGTGTATAGATGTAAATATTTGGCCTCTTCAGGTAGTCATGTTTCAGCATTTACACATTTAAATACATCATTATAAATCACTTGCATTTAATTTTTCCTTTAAATTCCAGTTAGGACATTGTGCTCATATTTTAAATATGTGTATAGGTAGGTTATGTTATCTATGAATTTCACTTCTTCACTTCTGGTTAATAAAGAAATTGGTACAAAATATTTGTTACAAAAAGGGAAGTGGTAGAGTTTTTCAAGATGGCTGACTAGAGGCACAAGACACTTGACTCCGCCACAAAGAACTAATCAACTGGGAACGACCAACATCACAGCTGACAAAAGTTGCAATACTGGTTGAAGCAAATGAGAGACCAGCCTAAAATTTAACAGAGTAATCTACTGCATGAGACAGCTATACTGGGCTTTAAATAAGGTCCTACATATCCCTGGGGGTCTCCAAGTCTGTGCACATGCTCAGGAGAAACTGAAGAGTGCCTCACTTATCTACTAGACTTTGCCTAAATGTGAGGTGTTATACAGTAGGAAGTAATAGCAAAGGTAATTTCTAAACTGTGTAAATCTGGAATGCATGCCCCAGCCCACACATAGATACTTTTAGCAAACTGTGGAACCCTTCTCATTGGCAGAAGGTGTTTAAGCACAACATATGAACAATCATTGGATGACCACTAAAATATGGCCCAGCAGTTACCCCTGGAAGCTAGCATAATAACAACAACAATCAAAAAAACTGAGTAAAAGCATCAGAGGCCACACCCTGTGGGGGAGGCCAGAAGGCAGTGGAATAGCAAAATGCTGAAAGAAAAAAAACCCAAATTTTCAACTAAGAATTCTATATCCAGAAAAATTATCCTTCAAAAATGAATGTGAAATAAAGAAATTCCACAATACACAAAGACAGAGAATTCATTGCTAACAGACCTACCTTACAAAAAATACTAAAGTAAGTTCTTCAGCTAAAAGGAAATGACACCAGATGGTAACTTGAATCCATAGGAAGAAATAAAGAGGATTAGTAAAGGTAATTATATAAGTAAACATAAAAGAGAAAATACATACTTTTCTTACTTTCTTTTAAAGGAAAACTACATAAAACAATATTTTTAAAACTGTGTTGTTGGGCTTATAACATATTAAGATGTAAAATATACTGTATTAATAGCACAAAGAATAGGTGGAGAAAACTTCCCTGTGTTGCTGAAATTAAATTATTATTAATCTAAAGTAGGTTATTTCAAGTTGACATACATATTGTAATCCCCAGAGCATTCAATAAAAAAGCTCTAGAAATTACAGTAAAAACATCAAAAAAGGATTTAAATGGTACACAAGAAATTAGCTATATAACATAAAAGAAGGTAATAAAGGAGAAACAGAGGAACGAAGAAGTCAAGAAACAATGAAATAAATGGATAAAGCCAGATGTACATCTGTAAGTATAAATGGGTTAAACAGTCCAATCAAAACATAAACATTGTGAGACTGGATGAAAAACACACTCCAAGGATATGCCAACTACAATAATGGAAAGACACACTTTAATGTGAAGACATAAATAGGTTAAAAGAATAAAAGAATGAAAAAATCATATAAAACAAAGAGCAACCATAAAAGAGCTGGAGTGGTTAGACTGGTATCTAATATCAGACAAAACAGACTTTAAGAAAAAAATGCTACAGAAAAAGACGGACATTTTATAGTGATGAAAGGGTCTATTCATCAGGAAGATTAATTATAAACATACACACATGTGACAACAAAACTCTCCCCAACTAATTCTATGAAGCTAGTCTCTGACATCAAACAAAACAAATACATTATAAGAAAAGAAGCCTACAATTCAACTTCCCTTATGAATACAAATGCAAAATTCCTTAACAAGATGTTAGCAAATCAAATTCACCAGTATTTCAAAAAGGATTGTATATCATGACAAAAAGAGATTTATTCCAGGAAGGCAAGTTTCGTTTAACACCCCCAAATTAAGGTAATACCCTATGTTACATTAGTTAATAATGTATCGTGTAGAATAACGAACAAAAACCACGTGATCATTTCTATAGATGCAGATAAACCATCTGACAAAATCTAATGCTCATTCATGATCAAACATAAAAACTCAACCAATTAGTAAAACTTCCTCAACCTGATAAAGAACATCTACAAAATATGCACAGCTAACATCACATTTAGTGATGAAGGACTGAATATTTCCCCTAAGACCAGAAAAAAAACAAAGATGTTCACTCCTGTCATTCCTATTCAACACTATACTGGAGATGCTAGCCAGGGGAATTAGGCAAGAAAAAGAAGTAAAAGGTATCCAGGCTGGGGAAAAAAAGAAAAACTGTCCTTGACATAATCCTGAATGAGAAAACCCTAAGGAATATACCCACACACTCACATGCACACGTACACATGGACACGTACATACACAATATTAAAACTAATAATTCTACTCAAAGTCACAGGATACCAAATCAATATGTACAAAGGCAATTTGTATTTCTGTACACTTGCAAAAAATCATAAAGTGATATTATAAAAATAATTCACAACAGTACCAAAAATTAAAATATTCTGGAATAAATTTAACAAAAAAAGTGAAAGATTTTTACACTGAAAACTACAAAACATTGTTGAGGAAAATTAAAGAACATCTGAATAAATTGAGAGGTATTTCAAGTTCATGGATTGAAAAATCCAATACTGTTTGTTGGCAGTTCACCCCAAATTGATGTATAGATTCAGTGCAATCTCTACCAAAATCAAAGCAGAGGCTGGGCATGATGGTTCATGCCTATAATCCCAGTGTTTTGGGAGGCCAAGGCAGGAGGATGGCTTAAGCCCAGGAGTTTGAGACCAGCCTGGGCAAAATAGGGAGACCACATCTCTACAAAAATATTGTTAAAATAGCGAGACATAGTGGTGCACACCTGTAGTCCCAGGTACTCAGGAGACTGAGGTGGGAGGATCATTTGAACCTGGGAGGTTGAGGCTGCAATGAGCTGCAATTGTGTCATTGCACTCCAGCCTGAGCAACAGAGCAAGACCCTGTCTAACAAGGAAGGAAGAAGGAAGGAAGGAAGGAAGGAAGGAAGGAAGGAAGGAAGGAAGGAAGGAAGGAAGGAAGGAGGGAGGGAGGGAGGGAGGGAGGGAGGGAGAGAGGAAGGAAGGAAGGAAGGAAGGAAGGAATTGACAAGATGATCCTCATATTTATATGGAAATGGAAAGAAACCAGAATACCCAAAACAATGTTGAAAAAGAAGAACAGAATTTGAGGATTCACCCTTCTCAATTTAAATACATATTACCATGCCACAATAGTCAAGACAGTAGGGACTGGCATAAGAATAGAAATATAAATTAATGGAACACAATTGAGAGTTCAGCTATAAACCCTTATATTTATGGTCGATTGGTTTTCAAAAAAGGTTCCAAGGCAATTCAACAGGAAAAGGTTAGTTTTTCAACAAATGATGATAGTACAACTGAATATCCACATGCAAAAAGATTAATGAAGACCTTCACCTTACACCATATACAAAATAACTCAGAATGAATCAAAGACATAAATGAAAGAGGTAAAACTATAAAACTTTTAGAAATATAGGAAAACCTTCATGATATTGGGTTAGGCAAATAATTATTAGATACAACACCAAAAAACACAATTGACAAAAGAAAAAAGATAACTTGGATTTTATCAAAAATAAAGAACTGACAGCCCCTCTGCCACTGCCATTGTAGCAGCTCTGTCCTTGCTGCCCTCAAACTGGGGAAGGAATAAAGAGCCTGAGGGATTTACTTGCACCTCTAACATGCCACAGTTGCCATACAGAATAGAGCCAAGTCTCTCATCTCTGTGAGCCTCCAACCCCCTGGTCTTCACCAAGCAGGGCCCCTGGCTTGGGCCCACATAACAACTGCCCTACCTGCTGGCTGAACATTCCCATTGTCAGTGGCTTTGTGTTGCTCTGGGGTAGAGCTCCCAGAGGCAAATGAAATGCCCTTTGAGACTGCCACTGCAGTGGTACTGCCCTTGCTGCCCTTGGATTAGGGAAGGAACAAACACCCTGAGTGTTGTACTCATACCTCCATCATGCCACAGCCAACCGAAGGAGAAGAGGCTAGTCTGTCTTCCCTGTGAGCTCCCTTCTCCCTCTCCCCATTCATCACCAGGCAGGGCCCCCTGGCTCAGGCCCACAATGCAGCCACTCCACCCCAGGATGAATGCTCCAAATGATAGTATCTCTGCATTTCTCTGGAGTGGAGACCCAAAAGACAAGTGAAAGGCCCTCTGCAATTGCCACTGCCAAGGTCCCTGCCCCTGCTTCTCCTAAGCTGGGGAGGGAACACAAAGTCTGAGTTCACCCAAAGGCTGCATGTGAAGCCCAAGAGTGTCAAGCCAAGCTCTGCAGCCAGCACTTAAGTGGGAGAGGAGCCCACACCCTCAGAGCACTAAGAGGGAGTATGGCCACAAACACAAGGAAATAGAGGAGTCACGTGGCTGAGCAAGAGCCTAATGGCCATTACACTTAAGCACCATCTACTGGATCACAGCCCAAATTTTGACACCAAAAATACTTAGTTAATATATCCCTCTGTGAAACCAAGGACAAGAATTCAGCTACAAATAAAGACCTGCACAAAGCACCAGCACTCTGATAATGTCCGGAAATGAGATCAACTAACTATACTCAAATTACACCACAGTTAAAGAAACATTAGCCCACACAGAGGAGAAAGAACCAGCACAAGAACGCTGACAACTCACAAAGCCAGAGTGTCTTTTTTCCTCCAAACAACACTAGTTCCCCAGCAAGGATTCTTAACCAGGCTGAAATGGCTAAAATGGCAGATATAGAATTCAGAATGTGGATAGGAATTAAGATCATTTGAGATCCATGAGAAAGTGGAAACTGAATCCAAGGAATTTAAGGATTACAAAAACACAATACAGGAGCTGAAAGATGAAATGGTCATTTTAAGAAAGAACCAAACTCATATGATAGAGCTGAAAAACATACTACTGTCCAAGAAAATTTCCCAAACCTCACTAGAAAGGCCAACATTCAAATTTAGGAAATTCAGAGAACCACTGCAATAACTATACAAGAGGACCATCCCCAAGACACATAGTCATCAGATGCTCCATCAGGCTAACAGCAGACCTTTCAGCAGAAATCTTGCAAGTCAAGAGAGATTGGGGGCCTAGATTCAGCATTCTTAAAGAAAAGAAACTACAACCAAGAATTTCATATCCAGCCAAACTAAGCTTCATAAGTAAAGGAGAAATAAGATCTTTTTTTAGACAAGCAAATGCTAAGGGAAGTCATTACCATCAGACCTGCCTTACAAGAGGTCCTTAAAGGGAGTGCTAAATATGGAAACAAAAGACCATTACTGGCCACCACAAAAACACACTTAAATACATAGACCACTGATACTATAAAGCAACCACACAATCAAGTGTACATAATGACTAGCTAACAACATGATGCCAGGATCAAATCTGCACATACCAATATTAATCTTACGTGTAAATGGCTAAATGCCAAAATTAAAAGGTATCCAAGTGGCAAGTTGGATAAAGAAGCAAGACCCAGTGGTATGCTGTCTTCAAGAGTCCCATCTCACATACAATGACACCCATAGGCTCAAAGTAAATGGATGGAGAAAAACCTACAAAGCAAACAAAGAACAAAAAAAAAAAAAAGCAGGGATACTATTTTAATTTCAGACAAAATAGACATTAAACCAACAATGACGAAAAAAGGCAAAGAAGGACATTACAAATGGTAAAGAGTCAACAAGAAGACTTAACTATCCTAAATATATATGCAGCCAACACAGGAGCACCCAGATTCATAAAACCAGTTTTCAGAGACCTATGAAGAAACTTAGATAACTATAAAATAATAGTGGGAGATTTCAATACCCCACTGACAGTATTAGACAGATCCTCGAGGCAGAAAACTAACAAAGATATTTGGGACCTGAACTCAATATTTGATCAAGTGGAGCTAACAGACATCTACACAACAATCCACCCGAAAACAACAGACTATACATTCTTCACATCTGCAAATAGCACATACTCTATCGACCACACAGTCAGCCATAAGACAATTATCAGCAAATTAAAACCAACAACAACAAAAATCATACCAGCCACATTCTCTGACCACAGCACAATAAAAATAGAAATCTATACCAAGAAGATTGGTCAAAACTGTAAAATTACACGGAAATTATACAACCTACTCCTGAACGACTTTTGAGTAAACAATGAAATTAAGTCAGATATCAATAAATTCTTGGAAACTAATGACAACAAAGATACAACATATCAGAATCTCTGAGACACAGCTAAAACAGTATCAAAAGGAAAGATTATAACATTCAATGATTTAAAAAAATCAATGAAATCAATGAGACTGGTTTCTTTAAAGAATAAATAAGATGGACCACTAGCTAGACTAACAAAGAAAAAAGAGAAGACATAAGCAATCAAAAATGAAAATGATAAAGGGGACATCATCACCAACCCCATAGAAATACCAAAAAAAAAAAAAAAAAAACCCATCAGAGACTATTATGAACACCTTTCTGCACACAAACTAGAAAACCTAGAATAAACTGATAAATTACTGGAACATACAACCTCCTAAGACTGAACCAGGAAGAAATTCAAACCCTGAGCAGACCACTAACAAGTTCCAAAATTGAATCAGTAATGAAAAGCCTACAAACCAGAAAAAAATGCAGGTCCAGAAGGATTCATAGCTGAATTCTACCAGACATAAAAGAAGAGCTGGTACCATTCCTATTGAAACTATTCCAAAGAATTGAGGAGGGACTCCTTCCTAACTCCTTCTTTGAGGCCAGTAGCATGCTGATACTAAAACCTGGCAAACACACAACAACAAAGGAAAACTTCAGGCCAATATCCGTGAAGAATGTAGCATGCCAAAAAGCTAATTCACCAAGATCAAGCAGGGTTTATCCCTGGGATGCAAGGTTGGTTCGATGTTTGCAAATCAATAAATGTTATTAATCACATAAATGAAACTAAAAACAAAAACCACATGTTCATTTCAACAGATGCAGAAAAGGCTTTTGATAAATTTCAGTATCCATTCATATTAAAAACCCTCAACAAACTAGGCACTGAAGGAACATGCCTCAAAATAATAAGAGCTATCTATGACAAACCCCCAGCCAACATATACTGAATGAGCAAAACTGGAAGCATTCTCCCTAAGAACTGGAACAAGACAAGGATGCCCACTGTCAACATACTATGGGAAGTCTTGGCCAGAGCAATCAGGCAAAAGAAAGAAATAAAAGGCACTCAAATAGGAAGAAAGGAAGTCAAACTATCTCTGTTTGCAGACAATATGATTTTATGCATAGAAAACCCCATAGTCTCTGACAAAAATCTCCGAGATCATATCAACAACTTTAGCAAAGTTTCAGGCTACAAAATCAATGTGCAAAAATCAGTAGCATTTCTATACATCAATAATGTCCAAGCTGAGAACCAAATAAAGAATGCAATCCCATTCACAATAGCCATAAAAAGAATAAAATACCTGAGAATACAGCTAACCTGGGAGATGAAAGATATCTGCAATGAGAATTACAAAACACTGCTGAAAGAAATCAGAGATGATACAAACAAATGAAAAATAATTCCATGCTCATGGATAGGAAGAATCAATATTGTTAAAATAGCCATACCGCTCAAAGCATTTTATAGATTCAATGCTATTCTTATCAAACTACCAATGACATTCTTCACATAATTAAAATAATATTATTCTAAAATTCATATGGAACCAAAAAGGAGCCCAAATAGCCAAAGAAATCTTAAGCAAAAATACATACCTGGAAGCATCACATTACTTGACTTCAAACTATACAAGGCTACAGTAACCAAAAGAGCATGGTACTGGTACAACAACAGACATATAGACCAATGGAACAAAGTGGAGAGCCCAGAAATAAAGTTGTGTGCCTACAGCCATCTGATCTTTGACACTGACAAAAACAAGTAATGGGGTAAATACTCCCTATTCAACAAATGGTGCTAGGATTGCTGGTTGCTGTGTGTAGAAGATAG
This sequence comes from Chlorocebus sabaeus, assembly GCF_047675955.1. Lineage (NCBI taxonomy): Eukaryota > Metazoa > Chordata > Mammalia > Primates > Cercopithecidae > Chlorocebus > Chlorocebus sabaeus. The sequence goes on from NC_132933.1 coordinate 109,383, forward strand.
AAACCAGACCCCTTCTTTACACCATATACAAAAATCAACCCAAAATGGATTAGACTTAAATGTAACAACTAAAACCATAAAAACCCTTGAAGAAGACCTAGGCAATACCATTCTAGACATGGGCCCTGTCAAATATTTCATGACAAAGACATCAAAAGCAATGGCAACAATAACAAAAATTGATAAATAGCACCTAGTTAAACTGAAGGACTTCTGTACAGCAAAAGAAACTATCAATAGAGTAAATAGACAACACATAGAATGGGAGAAAATATTTGCAAACTAGGCATCTGACAAAGTGCTAATATCTAGAATCTATAAGGCACTTAAATTAACAAGCAAAAACCAAACAACCTCATTAAAAAGTGGGCAAAGGATACGAATAGACACTTTTCAAAAGAAGACATACATGTGGTCAACAAGCATATGTAAAAATGCTCAACATCACTAATCAATGAAAACCACAATGAAATACCATCTTACACCAGTCAGGATGACTATTATTAAAAAGTCAAAAATAACAGATGTTGAATGTTGCAAAGAAAAGGGAACACTTATACACTGCTGCTGGGAATGTCAGTTAGTTCAGCCACTGTGGGAAGCAGTTTGACAATTCCTCAAAGAACTTAAGACAGAACTACCATTTGACCCAGCCATCCATTATTGGGTATATACCCAAAGAAATATAAATCATTCTGCCATAAAGACACATGCATGCATATGTTCTTCACAGCACTACTGACAACAGCAACAACATGGAGTCAACCTAAATGCCCATCAATGGTATATGGGATAAAGAAAATTTGGTACATATACACCATGGAATACTATGCAGCCATAAAAAGAATGAGATCATGTCCTTGGCAGCAACATGGATGGAGTTGGAAGCCATTATTCTAAGCAAAGTAACACAGGAACAGAAAACCAAACACTACATGTTCTCATTTATAAATGGGAGCTAACATTGAGTACACATGGACACAAACAAGGGGACAACAGACACTGGGGTCTACTTGAAGATGGAGGTTAGGAGGAGGGTGAGGATCAAAAAACTACCTATTGGGTACTATGCTTATTGCCTGTGTGATGAAATAATATGTACGCCACACCCCTGTGACACACAATTTATCTATAGAACCAACTGGCCCTGTACCTCTGAAACTAAAATAAAAGTAAAATAAGTAAAAACCTTTGTTCTTCAACATACGATAGTAAGAAAATGAAAAGACAAACCATAGACTTGGAGAAAATATTTTCAAACTACATATCTGATAAAGGACTTGTATATAAGCAACTCTTACATCTCAATAGTAAGGAAACAACCTAATCAGAAATGGGTAATATATGTGAGGAGACATTTCTCCAAAGAACATATACAAATATCTAACAATCAAATAAAAAGATGCTCAATTAGCCATTAGGGAAATGCAAATCTAAATCACAATGAGATACTACTCCACACCCACAAGAATAGCTACACATTTGAAAAAAAAAAAAAAAAAAAAACGGGGAAATAACAAAAGTGGTGATGATGTGAAGAAATACATTGCTGGTAGTTCATATAAATGTAACAACTGTAAAATAGTACAGCCCCTTGGGAAAACAGTTTGGCAGAAAATTAAACATACAGTTATAATATGACCAAGTAATTCCACTCATAGGTGTTTAACCAAGAGAATTGAAAATGAACGTCCACCCAAAAACTTGTACACAAATGTTTATAGCAGCTTTATTCAAAATAGCCAAAAAATAGAAACAATCCAAGTGTCCATCAACTGATGACTAGATAGACAAAATGTAGTATACTGATGCAATGGAATATCACTCAGCTATAAAAAGGAATGAAGTATTTATATATGCCACAATATTAATAAACTTTGGAGACATTATTTAGATGAAATTTTCAGGATAGGCAAATCCATAGGCACAGAAAGTAGATTACTGGTTGACTGATGCTGGGAGTGGTAATGAAGACTGACTGCAAATGGGCAAGGAAGAGGTCACTGACGTGATGCAAATGTTCTAAAATTAGATTGTAGTGATGGTTGCACCACCCAATAAATTTATAAAATCACTTTAAATACATGAATTTTAGGGCACGTTAATTATCCTAAACATGTTTTTAAACACATTCAGCATCAAGAAAAAAAAAGAGAACATTCATCTCTTTACTTTGCCAATTTATTAGGGATCACACAGAGGTCATTAGGCTGTTTGTTGTTGTTGCTGTGGTGGTGGTGACAGTAAGGGTTGTAGTTTTCTCATGAGAATCGAAGGTCAAGCAACCATTTGGTCTTTTAAAATAAAAATTTTAAAATCAATTAAAAAAGAATGTTGCTGGCTTGAAATCTGGAGTGGCCATAGGGGCAAGAGAAGTGGATGGATTTTTTAAATATTCAAGATGTAGAAGTGACAAGATTTTGTAGTGGTTAGATATAGGGAGTGGGGAAAGGTGAGGAGGCCTCAGACTGAGTATGCTTAAAGTTGAATTCCTGTTGTCCTCCCGAACTGGCTGTCCTCCCGTGCTGCCAATCTCAGTGAATGGATCAGCATCCTGGCACAGAGTTGACATTCATTGATTGCCTTTGGAGTGAACGAACAGAGTATGATGAATAGAGTAAAAATATGGCTAAACGAGGCAGACATCAGGTCCTGCCAAGTAGCCAGTAGAAAACTCACCCTTAAGGTTGGCTCAGTAGATGTCCAGCACAATTTTCTTCTCACTTTGCAAACCATTTGGGGAATCATGAGGTCTTTCTCTCATCCAGAAGAACACTCACCTACGTATCAGTCACTCCTTCCCTAGAACCTACAGGTATGGAGCAGGCTGAGTTCTTTCAAGGGTTTCTTATCCTGTAAATCTTTACACAGGGCAATGGCAGGTGCATGTACAGCCCATATGAGCATGGGGGATGCTTAGTGTTATAGAAAGGGGATCACAGTGGTGCCCAACTGATGGATCTGCGTTCTGTTTTGCTCCAAGCAGGAAGAGACTCTTCCCAACAAAGAGGTTTATTAATCTAGGGGTCCCCCTCCCACCCCCTGGAGGCAGAAAACACAGCTGTCAGAAACATTGTAAACACCGAGTGATCTGCTTGGCTGGTTTTACTGTTGTTCCCAGGGTTGACAAGCAGAAATACAGAACAAATGGTGGTTCCTGAAACAGACGCCAAAACAAGGAAGTGATCTGTTCCAGTCCAAGCTTCCAAGAAATAAAGAACTAGGTGGGGCACACTAAACAAGTCCTCATACTCAACCACTGCAGTAAACATTCCGTTCATCACACTGTTTATGAGATAAACTATAAGATTTTTAAGCCTTATGATAAATAACCATACTTAACGTCTTGGGGTGGTTGTGAAAATTATAGTATTTTGCATAATATATGGTCACCATTATCATTATCACCAGTTCCTTAATGAGGAGAAACCAGAAGTTGACACCAAAATGTTGATCCATAATGTTTATAGGCCTTTCTCTTTATAGTTGACTTAATGTAAAATAAAGTGTAATTTTTACTACAGTGTGTCCTGAAAGGGCAAACCAAGCTACAAGCAACACTAAAAGACTACTGCATGGGAGTGGATTATGAAGGTGTTTCTTAAATATGAGAGCTCAAGTTTTTCTTTCAGCGACTGAGTTAAAGCACCCAACTCGTTTATCATGAGACTTTTGCTAGGCAGTGTACTATGTCCACTCAACAAACATCATTTTAGGCAATCATCTGGTTAATGGTTTGAATGTCGTTTCTAGGGCAGTCAGGAGTATTTAAAGGCTTTTCCATTATTTTCGGAAGAGAAAGAAAACTTCCTAGCCTAACTTACCCAGTGCCTTGCTTCAGAGGGGCAGACAAAGGGTAAAATCTGGGCAGAGCACATTAGTTGATATGAGAACGAAAGAAAGTGCTGCAAGATCTTGTAGACAGCTGAGTTCCACCTTCCACTCTACTGCCGAACAAAGTGAGGCAGGGAGAGGGCAGGGATTCGCTGAAAGCTAAACACCAAGTCAGTGACAGATCCAGGGCTGTAAAGTTCGACCGAGATTGAAACAATGTACACTGGGCGTCAGTCCCAACGCCAGCTTGCTCCAGCTCTTCCAGCTCTTCCTGAGCGCTGGGCCCATCTGGCCTCACGCTGATCTCCGGGCAGACTCTGTAGCGCAACTGGCACAGATCGTGACGACAGCCCTGCGGCAAGGCAGGAGTGGCCTTCTCCTCCGCCAGGGTTAAGGTGAGTACCACCGCCCTTGGGCCCAGCAGCCCGGGTGAGAGCCTCCGCCGCCCACTGCGACAGGCCTGAAAGCGTGCGCCTGGGCAAACCCACCCGCAACACCCATCGGGACACCCCTTCCCTGACCCACGGGACGGAACCCACCTGTGCTGGAGGTCGTGACTCCTAACTTCGCAGAGTGGGCAGAATTCCAAGCAAGGAGAGCCTCGGGAGGCAGCCTTTCACCCGCCTTTTGCCTTTTCACCCCCAAAACCGTCGGCCCGACGCTCCCCTCCCCCAGCCCGCTCGGGCCCAGCGGAGAGCCTCTAGGCCCCGCCCCACTCCTTCCGGCTGTGCGGGGTGGGTGCCTCTGGCGCCCCGGACTTCGCCCGGTGCTAGGGCGTTACTCTCCCATTCTGAAGGATTGGGCCAGGGCAGTCAATCGCCTTTATTAAACAGATTTGAAGCCATAGGTGCTTCTATTTATGGTGGTTTATCAAGGTTTACTAGAACTAAAATTCTACTACCTTTCCACCACTTTCTTGACTTTATGGACGTCATATACCGCTCATTACTCCCATCGATTCAGCTGAGCATCTTGAACCCAGGGTCCAGATACAGTGCTATGTACAGTAAGCACTAGAAGGGAATACCTATTAGGAACGAAAAATGCATATATACTAAAAATGGGAAATTGTGCAGGATTATATTGATTCGAGATTAAAAGTGTTAATCTAATGTCAAAAAAGCAATAAAGGAATTGGTTTGTAGAAGTCAGGATCAACAAAAGAGGAAAAAGCCTCCACACCTTTGCTCTGGAATTCCTTCTGCCATGAATGCTCTTACCCCGCACTTGTTTATTTGGAAAACGGCTACTTGTTATTTTTGACTCAATTTAGATAGTACCTCCTCTGTGAAGCCTTCCCTATCTTTCCCAAATAAGTTTGTATTCTTCTTTTCCCTGGGTCCAGTATGCTCAATGGATCTCCTACAGACCTCATGAGTACCACTTATTCTAGATTATAATTTCTCATTCTGCATGTCATTGTCCTCTAATGAGTAAGTAGCTTCTTGAGAGTAGAAAACTTGTATTTTTCATATTTGTTCTCCAAGCACAGAGTCTAAAATGTCTATATATTTAATAAATATTTGTTGAAAAATTTCTGGAACCAGGGTGTAAGCAAAAGGACATATCCAGAGTATAAATGTAACATAAAGAGGAAAAATTAAATACAATGAGAATCTAGATTTAGTCTGACTGGTATTCGTTCATGCAATAAACATTAATGAGTGCCTACTGTATGCCAGGCACTGCACTAAGCTCTGGGTGTAAAATGATAAACAAAGTCCAGATATAGTCCATGCCCTTATGCCCTTATGTTTAAAGAACAAATTGGAGTTGGCCGGGAAAATGGGAAAACGAAAAAAGTTTTAGGCAGAAAGAACAGCATGATCCAATGTCCTGTAATAGGAAGATCATAACTGTAGCAATTAAGAGTGAATGAGCTCACTAAAGGTAAGCTGAAATCAACACAAAGTACTCAGAAAAGGCAAGAGTTTGATAGACAACACCTGTTTGTTTGAGTCAGTAAAAGAAGCAAGTTTCCTTAATAATTGTAACCAACATTTATAAAATGTGCACTATATGCTAAACACTGGGCTAAGTGTTTTATATCAAACACTTAAGGTAGATGATATTATTTCTACTTTAAGGATAAGGCAACCGAGGCACAGGTAGGTTAAGCAATTTTCACCAGGATCACATGGCAGTTAAATTTTAGAGCTGAGATTCAAACCTAGGTAATCTGGTTCCAGACTCTAGGGAGCCTGGATATTTTACTTTTAATAAAATATAAATTTTGCTTGTAATAAAATAAAAGTCAGATATTTTACTGTTTCCTCTGTGTGTGTGTGTGTGTGTGTGTGTGTGTGTGTGTGTGTAGCAGGTCACATGGTGTATGGCACAGAGTGGAACTCCTTAATATTTTTGGAATGAATGAATAGCTGAATAAAAGCAATAGGTACAAATGTGCTAGAAAACAAAATAGAAAAAAACAATAGTATCTGGGTCTTTTTATGTTCCCGCCACACCAGCTATTCCTAGAACACACCAAACTTGTTCTTGTTCTGCTTCCAAAATATAATCTGCTCATGCATTTGTCCCTCACTGTACTGCTAACATTCAGGACCAGAGTTTGGCTTTTTTTTTTTTTTTTTTTTTTTTTTTTTTTATGAAGGGTCAGCTGGTAAATATTTTAGGCTTTTTGAGTCACATACAGTCTCTGTCTCCAAGTATTAGATTCTGCTTTCATAGAGTGAAAGAAGTCACAGACAATACCTAAATGAATGAATGTAGGTATGTTCCAATAAAAGTTTATTTACAAAAACAGGCAAGAGGCAGGATTTGCCCTGTGGACAGTAATTTTTAGACCCTCGCTCTAGGCCAAATTATCAGCGTCTCTTGCATAGACTACTGTATTAAATGATGTCTGAGAGTCATCATCTTTGACTAACATCTATACCTTGGTTTTATCAGCATCTCAATGAAGCTTTAATGATCTCTAATCATATTCATAACCTTGAGTTCTTGAAATGTGGTTAAAACTATGTGTTAATTGTGATTTTGAACTTTGATTTATCAAAGATGGTCTTTAAAAGAACTAACTACTAGTGATCTTTGAAAGAGTTAAAAAATAAGGATGATTTATAATGAAAGTAGTGACTTTTAGCCAGAAAATAAATATTCTGGACACAGTGCAATGTTGAATTTGGCTGAAACTTTGGTCTATGAGAAGAATTCTGCTATGTACCCTATACAGAAACAAATAAATGCTAAAACTTTGCAGAAATCATCTAGACCATACAAAATTTTCCTCACCTACTCATGGACAAAAATTTGGTAAAGCTGAAGGGTATATTAATTTGTGTCTGGGGTTATGAACATTTCTGACTCTGGGGATATGAAAATTTCTGACTCTCAACAGAAATGTGATTCAGCATAAACTTAGTAACCTATATAATTAATTTTGCAGTGAAGAAGTATTAGTTATGACTCACTAGTTAAAAGTTATCAAAACCTACCTGAAACTAACAAGCCAAAGAGAGAAATTTATGGGAAGATAATAAGGTGTTTCACAGAACTCAAGAAAGATTGGAACAATCAAAACTTTTAAAAAGGCAAGGTATAGTTAGGTCTCAAGAATTGTCAAAAACAAGGATTCCAATGACATTGACTCTATAATTCTTTTACCCCTATTCTTCCCTGCACATTTATCTGCTCGCTCTCTGTCTCTCTCTCTCTCTCTCTGTCTCTCTCTCTCTCGCCCTTGCTCCCTCCCTTGCTTTCCTCCCCACTCCTCTCAAGCTCTTTTTGTTTCCGAAGTCCATGTAACAGTAGATATGGTTACGGACACCTTCCTAGATTTTCATATTACAGATTCAACCACTGAAGAGAGACACTAAGCCAGATCAGGTCCTCTGAAAAGCAGATGCCAAGATGGAGTTACAAAGCTAGAGATCTATCGTGGGTAATGGCTGGGAAGATAAAGAGGAGATTACAGTACAGCTCTATGGAAGTCTCAACCACCCCAACAGAGATTGCTAATTAGAGGAATCCTGCGTTAGACAGAAACAGCCCTATGCACTTCTTGTGCTCAGAGATTGGCTGGAGATGCCTGGGAAAGGAATGACCTTGGATGAAACAATGCAAAAATATCCCAAAAGTGCTCCAGCTGGAGACTGTTAGCTGACTCCACTCCTCATAGTAGGTTTTCCCTTGAAAGATCTGAGAGGCACTTCCTGGTTGCCATAGACCTTTATGGTCCTATCTCCATAAATCTATGAGGGATTTATTGGCCAAGTTTGAGTCTGGTGGCCACCCAAAACCAATCAACTGTAGCTAGGTAAGCAATGTCACATATACCAAAGGATAATTTTCTCAGTTTTCCTGGGGCTGAGGAATTCTCCTGTAATGTGCTAAAACCACAACAGTCCAGGGCAAACTAGGATGGTTAGTTATTTTAGTAGTACCCATGGTGATAGGGGTGGGAAAGTTAAAACTGTCGCATAATATCCTACTATATAAACAATTGTACTTTACTGCATTTATGGAGGAAATTCTATGTATAGTGGTTTTATTGGATTAGGAGAATTTATAAAGGTCTCAGAAGAATCCCCTTGAAGATGACAAAAGTTTCATACTTTATTTCTTGCATGCTGATTCTCTTGTGCATTTATACATTCTTCCTCCATCTAGAATGCGCTTCTCATAGCAACCTCCCTCCCCTCACCCTTGTCCTCACTGTTAGAAATGCTTCTTGCCCATTTCTCTGGTTTCCACATGGAATTATTTATCTAAATTAAGATTAAACCACATAATAAATGTCAAGCACCTATCATAGGACATGGCATAAAATAGGGGCTTGTATCAGCCAAGGTTCTTAGCTGCATGCAACAAAAGCTGAATCTGACTGATTTAAGTGGGAAAAAAAGTTATGTTGGGAATGACACTAGACCAGCACTCCTGCCGTTAGAAAAATCATAAAACTGCATAAAATGTGCAAGGAAACTGTTTAAAGATATTGAGCAATAGTCAGCACATGATTATGATCCCCAGGAAAAGAGAAACTCACAAATTAAGCCCCAAGACTGCCTCAGCTCTTTGCCTGGTGACTATTTTCTGATCCCAGCATCATTGAATGAAGGAGGCAAAGATCAGAGTTCAGGGTAGTGGAAGCAGCTGAAATCTATGGAGCAAGGCATTAGAGAAGATAATCTGTGCAGATGTTGGGATGAGTAAACATACGTCTTAGGGTTTCCAGCAAAACTTTAAAAAGAGGAGTTATAGAACTTCTTGGTTTCAAGACTTACTATGAAACTACACTTATCAAAACAGTGTGGTACTAGAGTAAGAAATAACAAATAAGTCAATAAAATAGCTCAGAATCCAGTAATAAACCTACATATATTATGGTCATATATTTCTTTGGTTTTAACCTTCTATTTTGAAATAATTATCAATTCACAGGAAGTTTCCAAAAAAATACAGGGAGGACCTCGTGTACCCTTTACACAATTTCCTCCAATGGTAAAATCTTGCCTAACTCTGGTACAATATCAATCCAGGAAACCGACATTGGTAAAATCCACAGAGCATATTTGAATTTTACCAGTTACACGTGCATATGTGTGTGTGTAGTTCTACAAAATATTATCATATGTGTAACTTTGTATAATGACCACCACAATTAAAATATAGAACATTTCCATTGCCACAAGCTTTCTCATTGTTACACTTTTATAGCCACACTCACTTCCCTTTCTCCTTCTCAACACCTGGCAACCATTAATATGTTCTCCATCTCTATAACTGTCATTTCAAGAATGCTATGTTAATGGAGTTAGGCAATATGTAACCTTTTGGGAGTGGCTTTTTTCTACTCAGCTTAACTCCCTTTAGATCCAGCTAAGTTGTGTGTGTCGATAGTTGATTCTTTTTTATTAATACAATTCCTGGGTTATATGCTAGTTGCATATTTAATACTTTAAGAAACTACAAAACTGTCTTCCAGAGTGGCTGTACCATTTTATATTCCCACTGTCAATGTATGAGAGATCCAGCTTCCATGCAACCTTTCCAGCATTTTGTATTGTATTTTTTATCTTACCTATTTTTTATGTCAGGTATTCTGACAGGTCTGTGGTGATATCTAATTGTGATTTTAATTTGCCTTTCTCTGATGATGAATGATATTGAACATATTTTCATGTGCTTATTTTCTATCTGTATATAATCTTTGGTGAAAGGTTTCTTCATGTCTTTTGCCCATTTTCTACTTGGATTGTTCAGCATTTTTTATGGTTGAGTTTTGAGAACTTTATATATTTAACATACTAATTCTTTGTTAGATATGTGGTTTACAAGTATTTTCTCCCACTCTGTTGCTTGTCTTTTCATCCTCGTAAGACAATATTCTGCAGAGTAAAAGTTTTGAATTTTGATGAATCCAATCTACCAAGTTTTTTTATGGATTGTGCTTTAGATGTCAAGTCTTGGAGGAGTTCTCTCCTCTTCCATTTTTTAGAATAGTTTCAGGAGAATTGGTATTAGTTCTTCTAGTAGAATTTGTCAGTGAATTCATCCAGTCCTGTGCTTTTCTTCATTGGGAAGAAATGGAAAACATGAATAGACCAATAATGAGTAGCAAGATTGAGTCAGTAATAAAGTCTCCAAAGATTCCAAAGATTTTTATCATGTTTTTAAAAAAGTTTTATAGTTTTGTGGTTTACATTTAAGTCTACTATCCATTTTCAGTGACTATTTTTGGTAAAGTATGAAATCTAGGTTGAAGTTACAGAAATACACTATATATCTATTTACCTATCTATATAATCTATATTTACATCTATCATCTATTTATCTATCAATCATCTATTTATCTATCTATCATCTATACATCTATTTGTGGCTATAGCAACACTACAAAATCCCTTTTAAAATGATCAGTTTGCCTCTGGCAAGAGATTTCATAATGTAGTATTTTTACTGATTAGTTTCATATGTTATTTAGCAGGCCTGATAACAGTATATAATATCAAATACATTTTAATGAAGTAGACAATTTAAATTGTGCATTGACAGTAATTTAATAGTCAAGGATAATGAACTTAATAGACTAAGCAGAGTATTTCTTCCTTTTTGTTTTGTTCATTCAACAAATGTTTATTAAACACCTATTATATGCCTATTCTGAGAATAGAACAGGGAATAACAGATAGAAATGGCTACTGGCAAGAAAGTTACATTCTAGTACGAAAGTAAATTTCTTCTCTTAATACAATATGATGCAATGCAAAAATCAAACACAGAATAGTTGAGTCAATTTATTTAAGTCCCTAAACTATAAAAGGAAACAGGAAAATAAAAGGAGCTATTCACTTTATTCCACATTTCACAGCTTTGAGGCATCTTTTTAAAACACTTTTTTGATCAAATTTTTTAAAAATTTTAATTGACAAATAATTGTGTATATTTACGAAGTACAATGTGATGCTTTTACTTATGTATGCATTGTAGAAAGATTCAATCAAGCTAATTAAAATGGAAAATTCTAAACCTGTACTAGAGAGAATGATATGATCCCCCATATACCTATCATTCAGCTTCAACTATTCAATTCATGGCAAATATCCAGATTATTTTGAAGCAAGCCCCTCATCTGTAAATGTTTAGTTAGTATGTACCTATAAAAGATAAAAACTGTTTTATTCAACATAACCACGTGCAATTATTACAACAATTTTCCCCTGATATCAAATATCTAGATATCAGTATCCCAATTGGGCGTTATGTTTTTTAACTTAGTTTGAATAGATATTTCCTCTCCTTCCTTACTTTTTTTTCTTGTTATTTATTTGTCGAAGGTTTTTTTTTTTGTTTCCCACAGTCAGTTTTGCCTGTGAGAATGTTTTTAAACAACTTTGTTGAGATATAATTCACTTTCAGTAAATCCAGTATATCCACAGAGTTGTGTATCCACCATCACAATCAAGTTTAGAACAAACACTGCATCCCTTAGCCATGACACCCCAACATCACCCCCTACCACTGGGTTTTCAAGGTCAATTCATGTTTTCATGGCTGAAGAGTATTTCATCATATGGATAAACCACATTTATCCATATCCTTTCCAACTCTCATTTTAGTTGATTTCCTTATTATTATTTACTATCCTAGAGGAGGTGAAGTGGTATCACATTATGGTTTGGATTTTTATTTCTCTAGGGACTAATGATGTTGAGCATCTTTTTATTTGCTTATTGTCCATTTGTATATGTTATTTGGAGGAATACCTTTGCATAATCCTTAGCCCATTTTTAAATTGGCTTATTTTTCATTTTATTGTTGAGTTGTAAGAGCACTTTACATACTCTAGATACAAGATTTTGTCAAATATATGATTTGCAGAATATTTTACCATCTGTGAGTAGTCTTTTCACTGTCCTGATGGTGTCTTTTGAAGCATAGTAGTTTTTAATTTTGATGTTGTTGAGTTTATCTATTTTCGCCTTTTGTTTCTTGTGCTTTTGATGTTAAGAAACTACTGCCCAAGCTATAGTCATAACGAGTTACATCTGTGTTTCTTCTATGAGTTTTATATTTAGCTCTTACATTTATATATATTTGATATATTTTTAGTTAATTTTTGTATATGATGAGATGTAAATTCATTCTTTCATATTGTCGGCATGTTTTCAGTGTCCTGTTTTTTAGCCAAAAATTACCACGTAAGTAAGTGTCCCCTCAGTTCAATTATCTCAACTCAATATGACCTGAGAAAGCATTAGAATTTGATAGGGAGCAAAGGTTTCAAATCATTCTACCCCAAAGCTCCTTCATCTGAAGCCAGAGCTGGTATATCTTTCTTTTGTTAAATTGACAGATAAAATTATATGTATTTATTGTGTATAGTATGATGTTTTGAAGGATATATACATTGTGGAATGGTAAAATCTACATAATTAACAAAAGTGCATTATCACACATAGTTATATTTGTAGTGAGAATGCAACATCCACTCTATTAGCAATTTTTCAAGAATACAACATATTGTTATTAACTGTAGTCACCATACTGTACAATAGAACGTATTCCTCCTATTTAACTGTAATTTTCTATTCTTTAAACAACATCTCTCCACCTGCCGCCTGTAACCAACCACCCTGCCCTCTAGGTAACCATCATTCTGTTCTACTTTTACGAGATTAACTTGTGGATTTCACATGCATGAGATCATGCAGGATTTGTCTTTCTGTGCCTGGTTTATTTCACCTAACATAATGTCCTCCAGGTTCATCCATGCTGTCACAAATAACATGATTTCCTTTTTTATGGCTAAATAATATTCCAAAGTGGTACTGGAATAATATTTCAAGTGATGTATATACCACTTTTTAAATCCATGCAATAATTGATGGACACTTAGTTTTATTCCATATCTTGGCTATTGTGAATAGTGCTGCGATAAACATGGGTATGCAGATATCTCTTTGACACACTGATTACATTTTCTTTGGATGTATACCCAATAGTGGGATTGCTGGATCATATGCTAGTTCTTTTTAAAATTTTTAAATTTAATTTAAGTTCTGAGATACATGTGCAGAACGTGAAGGTTTGTTACATAGATAAACGTGTGCCATGGTGGTTTGCTGCACCTATCAACCCATCATCTAGGTACTAAGCCCCACATGCATTAGCTATTTATCCTGATGCTCTCCCTCCCTCCCCATAATGGCCCATTATGTGTTGTTCCCTTCCCTGTGTCCATGTGTTCTCATTGTTCAGCTCCCACTTACGAGTGAGAACATGCAGTGTTTGATTTTCTGTTCCTGTATTAGTTGGCTGAAGATGATGACTTCCAGCTTCATCCATGTCCCTGCAAAGGACATGATCTCATTCTTTTTTATGGATGCATAGTATTCCATGGTGTATATGTACCACATTTTCTTTATCCAGTCTATCATTGATGGGCATTTGGGTTGATTCTATGTGTTTGCTATTGTGAATAGTGCTGCAATGAACATACACATGCATGTATGTTTATAATAGAATTATTTATATTCCTTTGGGTATATACCCAGTAATGGGATTACTGGGTCAAATGGTATTTCTGGTTCTGGCTCTTTGGGGAATTGCCACACTGTCTTCCACAATAGTTGAACTAATTAACATTCCCACCAACGGTGTAAAAGTGTTCCTATTTCTCCAAGCAATTGCAACAAAAGCCAAAATTGACAAATGGGATCTAATTAAACTAAAGAGCTTCTGCACAGGAAAAGAAACTATCATCAGAGCAAACAGGCAACCTACAGAATGGGAGAAAACTTTTGCAATCTACCCATCTGACAAAGGTCTAATATCCAGAATTTACAAGGAACTTAAACAAATTTACAAGAAAAAAAATCAAAAAGTGGTCAAAGGAAATGAACAGACACTTCTCAAAAGAAGATATTTATGTGGCCAACAAACATATGAAAAAAATCTCAACATCACTGATCATTAGAGAAATGCAAACCAAAACCACAATGAAATACCATCCCACTCCAGTCAGAATGTTGATTATTAAAAGGTCAAGAAACAACAGATGCCGGCAAAGCTTTTTAAAATTTTTTGAGGAACCTCCATGTTATTTTCCATAGTTAGTATAATAATTTACCTTTCCACCAACAGTGTGCAGGGGTTTCCTTTTTTCCACATCCTCACCAACACTTGTTATCTTTTGTCTTTTTGGTAATAGCCATCCTAATTGGAATGAGGCAATATCTCATTGTGGTTTTGCTTTGCATTTCCCTGATGGTAATGATGTTGAGTATTTTTTCATATACTTGTTGACCATTTGTATGTCTTTTTTTGAGAAATGTTGATTCAGGTCTTTTGCCCATTTTTTGGTCTTTTATTTGTTTTTTTTTGTTGTTGTTGTTGTTCTTGTTGTTTTTTATTATTCTTTAAGTTCTAGGGTACATGTGCACAACGTGCAGGTTTGTTACATATGTATACATGTGCCATGTTGGTGTGCTGCACCCATTAACTCATCATTTACATTAGGTATTCCTCCTAATGCTATCCCCCCCCACCCCATGACAGGTTCTGGTGTGTGATGTTCCTCCACCCTGTGTCCAAGTGTTCTCATTGTTCAATTCCCAACTATGAGTGGGAACATGCGGTGTTTGGTTTTCTGTCCTTGTGATAGTTTGCTCAGAATGATGGTTTCCAGCTTCATCCATTTCCCTAAAAAGGACATGAACTCATCCTTTTTTATGGCTGCATAGTATTCCATGGTGTATATGTGCCACATTTTCTTAATCCAGTCTATCATTGATGGACATTTGGTTGGTTCCAAGTCTTTGCTGTTGTAAATAATGCCGCAATAAACATACGTGTGCATGTGTCTTTGTAGTAGCATGATTTATAATCCTTTGGGTATATACCCAATAATGGGATCACTGGGTCAAATGGTATTTCTAGTTCTAGATCCTTGATGAATCCCCACACTGTCTTACACAATGGTTGAACTAGTTTACAATCCCACCAACAATGTAAAAGTGTTCCTATTTCTCCACATCCTCTCCGGCACCTGTTGTTTCCTGACTTTTTAATGATCGCCATTCTAACTGGTGTGAGATGGTTTTGATTTGCATTTCTCTGATGTTTTGCCCATTTTTAAATCAGGTTATTTGTTCTCTTGCTATTGACTTGTGTGAGTTCCTTACTCCCTTATTAGATACATAGTTTGCAAATACTTTCTCTCATTCTCTTCACTCTGTTTATTTCCTTTGCTGTACAGAAGCTTTTTAGTTTGATGTAATCCCATTTGTTTATTTTCACTTTTGTTGCCTGCACTTTTGAGGCCACTGTGTAGCTTTTCCCATATGTTTTCTTCTAGTAGTTTCATAGTTTCATTCTGTTAGGCTTACAGAAAACATCATATAGTTATAACAGGTTGTTTTAAGCTGACAGCAACTTAACTTTGATAGCCAAAAAAAAAAATCTAGAATTTTACCCCATTCTACACTCCCACATTTTGAATTTTTGATGTCACCATTTGCATATTTTAATATTGCATATCCCTTAACAAGTTATCATAGTTATTATTATATTTGATAATTTTGTCTTTTAATCTTCATACTAAACATATAAGTGATTTACATGCCACCAGTACCGTATTATTCTGAATTTGACTATGTCCTCAATTTTACTACAGTTTTATACTTTCAAATGTTTTCATGTTACTCATTAGAGTTCTTTCTTTTGCAGCTTGAATAACTCCCTTTAACATTTCTTCTATGACAAGTCTGATGGTGCTAAACTCCCTCAGCTTTTGTTTGTCTGAGAAAGTCTTTATCTTTCCTCCATTTCTGAAGGATAGTTTTGCTGGTATAGTATTCTTGGTTGACAGTGGGTTTTTTTTTTTGTTTTGTTTTGTTTTTTTTTCTTTTCAGCACTTTGAATATATCATCCCATTCAATGCTGGCCTACAAAGTTTCTTCTGAAAAGTTCACTGCTAGGCATATTGGAACTCCCTTATGTAGTATTTGCTTTATTTCTCTTGCTGCTGATTTCAGGATCATTTTTTGTCTTTGATTTTTGATAGTTTCATCATAATATTCTTATTTGGATTGAATATGATTGGAGACTTTTGACCTTCCTGTACTTGGAGATTTATATCTTTCTCCAGATTTGGAAATTTTTCTATTATTTCTTTGAATAAGCTTCAATCCCTTTCCCTTTCTCTTTCTCTTCCCCTTCATGAACCCCTATAATCTGAACGTTTGCTCTTTTGATGCTATCCCATAAATCTCAGAAGCTTTCTTTATTCCTTTTTATTCTTTTTGTTTTTTCTCCTTTGAGTGTATTTTTTAAATTTCAACTTTTATTTTAGATATGGGGGTACACGTGCAGGCTTGTCACATGGAGATTTGTGTGATGCTGAGACTTGGGGTACAGATCCTGTCACCTAGGTAGCGAGCACAGTACCCAGTAGGTATCTTTTCAACCCTCACCCCTCCTTCTCTCCCCACTCTAGTAGTCCACAGGGTCTATTGCTCTCATATTTATGTCCATGTGTGCTCAGTGTTTGTCTCCCACTTTTAAATGAGAATATGCTGTATTTGGATTTCTGTTTCTGTGTTAATTCGCTTAGGATTGTGGCCTCCAACTGTATCCATATTTCTCCAAAGGACATGATTTCATTCTTCAATATGGCTGCATAGTATTCCATGTAGTATATGTACTGTATTTTCTTTATCCAATTTGCCATTGATGGGCAGCTGGGTTGATTCCACGTCTTGGCTATTGTGAATAGTGCTATGATGAACATATGAGTGCATGTGTCTTTTTGGTTTATTATTTATTTTCCTCTGGATATATACCCAGTAATGGAATTGCTGGATCAAATAGTAGCTCTGTTTTTTTAAGTTTTTTGAGAAGTCTCTAGACTGCTTTCCACAGAGCTGGACTAATTTACATTCCCATCAATGGTGTATAAGCATTCCCTTTTCTCTGCAGCCTTACTAGCATCTGCTGTTTTTTTTGACTTTTTAATAATAGCCATTCTGACTATATATTTTTGAATAATCCTTCTTCAAATTCACATTCTTTCTTCTGTTTGATCAATTCAGCTGTTGATTCTCTCTATTGCATTTTTATTTTATTAATTGCATTTTTAGTTATAGGATTTATTTTTTATTGTTAATTTTAATTTTTGTGGGTACATAGTTGGTATATATATTTATGGGGTGCATGAGATATCTTGATACAGGCATGCAATGTGTAATAATCACAACAGGGTAAATGGGCTATCCATCTTCTCAAGCATTTGTCCTTTGTGTTATAAACAATATGATTACACTGTTTTAGTTATTTTTAAATGTTCAACAGTTATTATTGATAAAGTTGTTAATATAGGTACACTTATTAGAGATTATGGATTTAGTGCATTAGCTTGTACAGAAGGAAGTAACTCTAACAGCTTCATTGGCTAGTTGGCTAAAATTTGGACTACATTTAAATCAGTTGAGATGTTAGAACTTTCATGACATAATATAGAGGAAGGAACATAAAAGCTTAGGGAGATAGGAATGATGGAGTGAATCAATCATATGTGATTTTCACAGCCACCACACACAAACACACACACACACACTGTATCCCCCATGATGACCCAGAAAATATTCCTTTCACTAAGGTTTTGAGAAATATATTAGTGAGAAGAGCAGCACTGTATTAGTCGCCTAGTGCTACATTAACAAACCATCCTCAAACTTGGAAGATTAAAAAAACATTTATTTAAATCACAAGTTTACAGATTGACCTACTGGTTCTGCTGTCCTGCACCAGGCTCAGCTTACTTTGACAAGACTCACTCATGCTTATGACATCAGCCAGCAGGTCATCTGAGGGCTGGCTGGTCTTGAAAGAACTCAGTTTAAATGGCTCATCTCTATTCCACATTGTTTTCTCATTTTCCAGCAGGCTAGCTTAGGGTTATTTATATGACTGTGAATAAGGTTCCAAAAGAGAAAGTGAAAGTGTGCAAGGCTCTTGAGGCGTGGGCTCAAAACTAGTACAATGTCACTCTATCACATTCTATTGGTCAAAGCATGTTACAAGGCTAGACTAGATTCAAGGTATGGGGAAATATATTCCACCTCTTGATAGGAAGTTATTTGCCACAGAGCAAAGGGGCATGGATACAGGGAGGAGTAAAGAATTGTGGCCATTTATTCAATCTACTACAAAAGTTCTGTGATGGTTGTCTTATGTAGGCCAGGTATGACAGTGGAAAGTTACAACACTGAGATGAGTGCCCTGATATCAGTCAGTATGATGGTATCCCTGAGTACCTGAGGCCAACTGTCAGCCCTTAACTACAAGAGATGAGAGTAAGTACTTTAGTTGGAAATAAGGACAAAGTGATTATCACAGTGTTTTGGTCCTCAACGATTTTTGATGGCAGCTAATTCATCACAGTGTCCTTAGGAATGAAATAGACGGGTAGATTACTAAAATGATACTTGAGCTAAACAACAAGACTCTAGATTTGATAGAAACTTGACTTGAATCACTAAAATGGAAATTCATGGCTCCTCAAACCCAGTTCTAAACACCTAAAAAGTTCATAGACCTAGAGCTCTGTGATTGAAGGAGAGGATAGATCCCCTTGATGAAACACCCCAGAGCACTGCCATAAATATATTTGTAAACCATATCCCAAACCTTCTCCAAATGTATCTATAGCCATTTACCGTGGGGACAGCATAGGGAAAAGGAAATAGCCAGATCTTTTGGGGGATATTAGACACTAGCTCTGAATTGATGTTAATTTGTGAGAACCCACATTATTACACTGGTTCACAAGCTTAAGTGTGAGCTTATGGAAGTAAGATGATAGTAGATTTTTCACCTATGTTTGTGACAAGTAAATCAGATTACCCACCCTGTGGTTATTCCCCCAAGCTCTTGAATATATAATTGGAGTAGACACATTCAGACAGTGGCAGAATCTTCACATTTGCTATCTGATCCATGAAATGAGAGTTATTATTGTAGGAGGAGGCAAGTATAAGCCTCAAGAACTTCCCATTAGTAACAGAATAGTAAACCACTATGGTGAAACCCCGTCTCTACTAAAAATACAAAAATTAGCTGGGCGTGGTGGCATGTACCCGTAGTTCCAGCTACTCGGGAGGCTGAGGCAGGAGAATCGCTTGAACCCAGGAGGAGGAGGTTGCAGTGAGCTGAGATCATGCCACTGCTGTCCAGCCTGGCGACAGAGTGAGCCTCCATCAAAAAAAAAAAAAAAAAAAAAATCAGAACCTATCACTTCAGTGAAGTTTTCTTGGGATCCAATGGTCAGGAGCATTTTGATTTATCTTCTCACACGCCTTACCTGGATATTGTTACTGTTGAGTGCCTAACCTGCCAAGGTAGGAGAGGAACACTTGGAGGGAACAAGCCATCCACCTGGTGACAAGTTGACTACATAGGATAGCCTCTATCAAGGAGTAGTAAATGATCTTTCCTTACTGAAATAGACATACGCTCTGAGTATGGATTTACTATAATATTTATTCTCGCTTTATCATGTATGGACCTGTGAAATGTCTTATGCACCATCATGATATTCTAATGACATTGATTCTTAATAAGAAACTCAATTCACAGCAAATGAAGCACAGAAATGGGCTTATACCGTGGAATTCATTTGACTCACCATATACGAAATCACCCAAAGGCAGCTGAACTGACTGAACAATGGTTAGGCTGCTGAAGATCCAGTTGTGACATGAGTTGGGAGACAACTCCTAAATTTTGTTGGGTTTTGTTTTGTTTTGTTGTATTATACTTGGCTACATTATTTGTATAAAGTGCAGCAAAAATAATTATTTTTTACATAGGTGTTTTAAATTGGCTTTGATGGAACTTTGTTCCATAGAAGGATCCTCAGATAATACTTTTTTAAAGCTGAGCCCCGCCATGGATTTGTATTATCAAATACCTGTGAGTTGGATAAATTCCTCTCCTCTTGAGGTCCCAAGATAACTTTGGGCTCCTGGGCCTGTCGGAAAGTGAAATTGTTTATTTACCACAGGTCAGGAACCCCATTCAGGAACTGTGTACACAAGGTATGAGGCCAGTTTTCCCAAGGGGCTCATATATATATATATATATACACACACACATATATACACACACACACACATACACATATATATACTTTAAGTTCTGGAGTACATGTGCAGAATATGCAGTCTATCGTTGATGAGCATTTGGGTTGCTTCCAAGTCTTTGCTATTGTGAACAGTGCCACAATAGACATATGTGTGCATGTGTCTTTATAGAAGAATGATTTATAATCCATTGGGTACATACCCAGTAATGGGATTGCTGGGTCAAACAGTATTTCCAGTTCTAGATCCTTGAGGAATCTATTCATCTGACAAGGGGCTAAATATCCAGAATCTACAAAGAACTTAAACAAATTTACAAGAAAAAAACAACCCCATCAAAAAGTGGGCAAAGGATATGAACAGACCCTTCTCAAAAAAAGACATTTATGCAGCCAACAAATATATGAAAAATCTCATCATCGCTGGTCATCAGAGAAATGCATATCAAAACCATAATGAGGTATCATCTCATACCGGTTAGAATGGCGATCATTAAAAAGTCAGGAAACAACAGATGCTAGAGAGAATGTGGAGAAATAGGAACACTTTTACATTGTTGGTGGGAGTGTAAATTAGTTCAACCATTGTGGAAGACAGTGTAGCGATTCCTCAAGGATCTAAAACTAGAAATCAAAGTAGAAGTGACTCCATACCATGGAATTAATTTGACTTACCGTATACCACGTCACCCAGAAGCAGCTGGACTTAATGAACAATGGATAGATTGCTGAAGATCCACTGTGACATGAGTTAGGAGACAACACTTAAATTCTGTTTTTAAGAACCAAGAAATCAAAGTGGAAGTGCTTCTCAATAACTCACTTACATTTGGTTCTTGTTCTTGTTCTGGTAACTTTGAGCACTGCTGGCTTAGAGGTTTTACTTACCAGAGGAGGAATGCTTTAATAGGGGACATAATGATTCCATTGAATTGGAACCTTGAGACTGCCACCTGCTATTAGCTATTTGGAAGTTCTTATGCCACTGAACCAACAATCAGGAAAGGCTACTCTACAGGCTGGAGTAATTGATCCAGATCTCCAAAGAAATTAAGTTGCTGTCCCACAGTGGGGTCAGAGAGGACTATGCTTGCACTTGGGAAATTCCCTGGGGAACCTCTTTGTATTTCTATGCTGAATAGTGAAGGTTAATAGAAAACTACATCAAACAGGAAATAGGCAAGATTTTTAAGGATTCAGACCGTTCGGGAATAAAGCTGTGCGTCTCCCTACCAGGTAACACAAAATGGGTCAAGGATATATGAATTAGTTGAAGAAGGATGTTTTAGATATTAACTATAATCCAAAACCATATGGTGTATATATATGTATTAATGAGACAGTGTCTTCCTTGTTTATATGTATGTATGTATGTATGTATTATGTATAAACTGTATGCATATATTGACTAATTTATTTTTATTTCTCTTCCCTTATTTTATATAAAATCATTTTTGGAAGTTAACTTTACAGCTTAGTATTTATGTAAAAATTTTCAGATGGGACTGATTTGAAGAGAAATCAACATAGTTGATTTTGCCTTCATAGAGGCAAATACAGTAACTATTGTGACTTTGTCACTTCTCATTTTGGGGAGATTGTGAGAGTGCTTTTGTATGAAGGATAGTGACTGTCATGCGTGTCCCTGTGAAGAGACCACCAAACAGGCTTTGTGTGAGCAACATGGCTGTTTATTTCACCTGGGTGCAGGCGGCTGAGTCCGAAAAGAGAGTCAGCGAAGGGAGATAAGGGTGGGACCGTTTTATAGGATTTGGGTAGGTAAAGGAAAATTACAGTCAAAGGGGGGTTGTTCTCTGGTGGGCAGGAGTAGGGGTCACAAGGTGCTCAGTGGGGGAGCTTTTTGAGCCAGGATGAGCCAGGAAAAGGAATTTCACAAGATAATATCATCGCTTAAGGCAAGGACCGGCCATTTTCTCTTCTTTTGTGGTGGAATGTCATCGGTTAAGGCGAGGCAGGGCATTTGCAGTTCTTTTGTGATTCTTCAGTTACTTCAGGCCATCTGGGTGTATACGTGCAGGTCACAGGGGATGCGATGGCTTGTTTTGGGCTCAGACGCCTGACAGTGACAACCTATTAATTAAAATTAATAATATTAAAATACAAAGAGCTAGTTTTGTTGGTGTATAGAAGTGAAGATACATGTGGAAGGATATATATGAATACTTAGTAGCCAAATTGGTATGCTGTGCTGGTTATTAAGTCTCTGAGACTCAGGCCACACTGTGTTATGCTCTGTGATGTTGGGGCTCAGATTTTGTAAACCACATTTATGCTCTGCCTGCTAGCTCCCTGGTAGTCTTTGCCAAAAGAAGGTGCTATGGCAGTATCAGTTCCTGCTGGTAGCAGCAGCTTAATCCAGTTTGCAGTTTCCCCAACATTTCCAGAATTAGCCTTATTGCACTTCCTCAGATACTCCACCACCAGCTGGCAGTACCTGCTCCCCAGAAGTGTTCCACTGGAAGACCCTCCTCAGGTGCACTCAGATGAGCATCATCAGGCTTATGCTCCCTCCTGAGAAGTCTGCATTTCACATTTGCAAAGCCTTTCCTCCAAATTTCTAGGATTTAGTAATTTCAAACTCTTCCCTTTGTTCCACCCTAGGAGTGGTAGCTGCTTCCTGCTGTTATCATATCCATGGTAACTTATTGTTTTCTTTTTGCATTTTTATTTTTCCAATGCCTAGTAATTCCTTATGTTAGTTTCCTCTGCTAAAACAATTGGTGTGTTTTCTGTCTCCTGCCTGGAACCTGATTGACACAAGCAATTTACAGGCACACTAGCAATGTAAAAGCATGTCCTTTGTTCCACAGTCCTTACAATAGAAGGAATTGTTAGTAATTCTCAGGTGTCCTTTTTTTAAATTTAGCCATTTTCATGGGTGTGTAAGGTAACCCCATTGGGTTTTAATTTAAAATTTCCAGAAAATTTATAAAGTCAAGAATCTTTTTCATTTTTAGTGGAGTGTCAGAGTTTCTTATTGGGTTGCCTTTTTTCCCAAGTGGATATCCCAGCCAGCACCACTTATTGAAAAGATCCCCTGGCTGGGCGTAGTAGCTCATGCCTGCAATCCCAACAGGTTGGGAGGCAGAGGCGGGAGGATTGCTTGAGCCCAGAAGTTCAAGACCAGCCTAGGCAACATGGCGAGCCCCTACCTCTAAAATATATGTGTGTATATATACACATATATATACATTTTTTTTAAAGGAAGAAAGAAAATATCACCCTTTCTGTACTGCTCTGCAGTGCCACCTTTGTAATAAATCCAGTATCCATATGTGTATGTGCCTGTTTCTGAACTCTCCATCCCATTCTAACGGATTTTTTTTTGTCTATTCTTGCACTATACATCAAGTCCTAATTAAACTAGCTTCATCATCTTTCCTGCTATTCCATAATACATCTTCTTCTTCAAGGATGATTTGGCCATGTGCATTTCTACATTAAAAAATCAGCTTGTCAAGTCACAAAATAAATCTGTGGAAATTTTGGTTGTGACTAAATCTTTAGAACAATTTGGGGAGAACATCTTTGTCATATTATGTCTTTAAGCCCACCAATACAATAGTGCTAGATATCTTCTCATCCAGACCCATCATCCTTTTGCACCCAGGAATATGGACTACATTAATGAAATGCCTTGCCCTATGGCTTCTGGTTAGATTTGGCCAGTACCCCAGAAGGAAATCAGAATGAGAGAGGAGGGTGAGGTCGGAGTATTTATTTCTCTGGGTCTCTCCTTGAAAGATTGTCTTGGGTTAGCCTCAACTGAAGCTCACTGCTTAATAAAAGCATCCATCTCTACAGGACTCACTCCTTTTGGGTTCTGACAATTGCTTCCTCCTTTTGTCCCTACTGAACTAAGCTTGGTAACTGCTACTCCACTGCTATTATCCCTAGGTCCTACATTACCCTTTGTGTTTCCTCTACAATATATCCATACATTTGTGAATACTTACTTTGAAAACAAACCCTCCAGAATTATTCTAATTTTAACAACAGCTTTATTAAAACATAATTGATATACAAAGAACTGCACATATTTAATGTGTATAATTTGATGTTTGAGTACATACAAATATCCATTATACCATCACCACAATCAATGTAATAAATGCATCAAACACCTTCAGTTTCCTTGTGTCCCTTCGGGTTTTTTGGCTTGTTTGTGGTAATAACACTTAACATGGGATCTACCCTCTTAACAAATTTTGAAGTTGTAGTTAACAATACAGTATTAACAATGTGGTAACAATACAGTTAACTACAGGCACTATATTGCGCAACAGATTTATAAAAGTTATTCATCTAGCATAACTAAAACTTTATGCTCATTGAACAAGTCCCCATTTCCCCCACCTCCCTAGCCCTTGGCAACTACTATTATGTTCTCTGCTTCTATGAGTTTGATTATTATATATTTCTCATATAGGAGTATTTGTCCTTATGTGACTGGCTTTCTTCATTTAACATAATATCATCCGGGTTCAACCATGTTGTCACATATGGTAAGATTTTCTTCCTCTTTAAGGCTGAATAATATTCTGCTGTATGTATACACCACATTTTCTTTATCCATTCATCTGTAGATGGACATTTGAATTGTTTCCATATTTTGGCTATTATGAATACTGCTGCAATGAATGTGTGAGTGCAGATATCTTTTCAAGGTCCTTATTTCAATTATTTTGGGTATACACTCAGAAGTGGGATTGTTGGATCACATGATAGTTTTATTTTTAAGTTTTTGAGGAAACTCTTTAGTATTTTCTATAGCTGCTGCATAATTTCATTTTCCCACTAACAGTATACAAGTGTTCCAGTTACTTCATATCCTCACTAACATTTGCTATCTTTGGGTTTTTGATAATAGCCATCCTAATAAATATGAGGTGATATCTCATTGTAGTTTTGATTTGTATTTCACTGCTAATTAATTATGTTGGGCATCTTTTCATTATCTGTTGGCCATTTGTATGTCTTCTTTGGAGAAATGTCTGTCCAAGTCCTTTGCCCACTTTTTAATTGAGTTATTTGTTTTTTGCTGTCGAGTTGCAGGAGTTTCTTATACACAGTGACTTTCGAACAACACAGGAGTTGGGGCACCAACTCTCTGCACAGTTAAAAATCTACATATAACTTTTGACTCTCCAAAAACTTAACTTCTAATAGCTCTCTGTTGACTGGAAGCCTTTGCAATAACAAAGAGTTGATTAACACATACGTTGTATGTTAATGTATTATATACTGTATTCTTACAATAAAATAAGCTAGAGAAAAAGTGTTATTAAGAAAATCATAAGGAAGAGAAAATACATTTATAGTACTTTACTGTATTTGTCAGTACCATAAGTGTACATCATCTATTTGCAAGAATAATTGTCTGTTTGAAATGGTGGGCAGACACAACTGCAGACCTCTATCTATAGAAAATATCAAGCAAGTCAACTTTTTTTTTGATAGGGATTGCATTAAATCTGTAGATTGCTTTGGGTAGTATGAACATATTAACAATACTCTTTTTTCCAATCTGTGAATATGGAATATCTTTCCATTTTTTTTTGCATCCTCTTAAAGTTCTTTCATCAGTGTTTTATAGTTTTCATGGTAAAGATCTTTAATTTCTTTGGTTAAGTTAATTCCTAGGTGTTTAATTTTATTTGTAGCTATTGTAAATGGGATTACTTTCTTAATTTCTTTTTCAAATTTTTCACTGGGCATATAGAAATGGTACTGATTTTTGCATGTTGATATTGTATCCTGAAACTTTACTGAATTTGTTTTCCAGTTATAACAGTTTTTTAGTAAAGTCTTTAGGTTTTTCCAAGTTTAATATCATATCATCTGCAAACAAGGATAATTTGACTTCTTCCTTTCCATTTTTGATGCCTTTTATTTCTTTCTCTTGTCTGATTGCTCTAGCTAGGACTTGCAGTAGTATATTGAATAACAGTGTTTAAAGTGGGCATCCTTGTGTTCCTGATCTTAGAGGAAAGGCTTTCAGTTTTAGCCATTCAGTATGATACTAAGCTGTGGGTATGTTGTATATGGCTTTTATTTTGTTGAGATATATTCCATCTATACCCAATCTTTTGAGGATTTTAATTATGAAGAAGTTTAATTTTATCAAGTGCCTTTTCAATATCAATTGAAATGATCATATAGTTTGGTCTTTCTGTTGATATGATGTACTGCATTAGTTGATTTGCATATATTAAACCATCTTTGCATCCGTGTGATAAATCCCACTTGGTCATGATAAATGATCTTTTTAATGTTTTATAGAATTTGGTTTTCTAGTATTTGGTTGAAAAATTTTGAGTCAATATTCATTAGTGATATTGGCCTATAGTTTTCTTTTGTGGTGTTGTAACACCAAAGATTCTTGCCATAGCCACGCCAAAGATTTGGTGTCGCGGTAGCCCGCGGTGAGAGAGAGACACGGATCAGAATGAGAGAAAAAAGCTGAGCAGAGTGGCAGTACAAAGCTTCCACAGCGTGGAAGGGGTCCTCAGCGGGTATAGCCAGTGTTAGATTTTTTGACCACCTTTTAAACTCTTTAAGGCGGGAAATACGTGCGGCAGGAAGATGTTACCGAGCCGGAAACAAAGGCAATTAACATGTCTCAGATCTTGAGGAAAACTGGAATTGTAACTTAAGTTTGATGACTTTATAACCTTGCAGCGGCAGGGCAAAGGAGACAGGATCTCACAGGATTTTACAAACTGTGTTTACAAGGAATCGGAATTGGGAGCATAGATAAGGTCCACTGGTCACAGGAAAACAGGCTTTTAACATTCCTTTTAGTTTCAGGGGAGGGGGAAGGGAGAGAGGGAGCGAGGACACAGGGAAGCTTACAGCAAAAGTTTCGCTGTTTGTAGCTTTCTTGGGGAAGAAAACACATGCACAAATTCTGATGTTAGGAATATTTTAAGCACATATCTTCAATATTATTCATCCAGGACCGAAGTAAATCCTGTTGCAGAAAATGAGTGAGTTTCACAGCTTTCTGAGCCCCAACTAGACCCAGGAAGCCCAGTTGGAACCTCCTCTCAATGTGTCTTTGTCTGGTTTTGAGTTCCTCCTCCTTTATTATTTGGAATAATTTGAATAGGACTGGTATTCGCTCTTCTTTAAATGTTTGGTAGAATTTACCAGTGAAGCCATCGGGTCCTGGCCTTTTCTTTGCAGGGAGACTTTTTATTATGGCTTTCATCTTATTAGTTGTTATTGGTCTGTTCGGGTTTTGGATTTCCTTATCACTCAATCTTAGTAGGTTGTATATGTCTAGGAATTTATCCATTTCTTCAAGATTTTTCAATTTATTGGCATATAGTTGCTTATAGTAGCCACTAAAGATCCTTTGAACTTCTGTGGTATCAGTTGTAGTATCTCCTTTTTATCTCTTATTTTATTTATTTGGGTCTGCTCTCTTTTTTTCTTAATTAGTCTGCCTAAAGGTTTGTGAATTTTGTTTATCTTTCCAAAAAACCATTTTTTGTGTCTTTTTTTAATATTATTTTCTTCATTTCAAATTTGTTTCTTTATTCTCAGATTTTTATTATTCAACTAATTTGGGGTATGGTTTACTCTTGCTTTTCTAGTTGTTTAAGATTTATTATTAGGTTGTTTATTTGAAGTTCTTCTTTTTTAATGTAGGCACTTATAGCTATAATCTTTCCATTTAGGACTGCTTTTACTGTATCTTCTAGGTTTTAGTATGCTGTGTTTCCATTATCATTTGTTTCAAGAAATTTTTCAATTTCCTTCTTAATTTCTTCATTGACTCACTGGTCATTCAAGAGCATATTTTTAAGTTTCCATGGGTGTGTATAGTTTCCAAAATTCTTCTTGCTGTTGATATCTAGTTTTATTCCACTGTGGTCAGGGAAGATGCTTGATATTATTTCAATTCTTTGCATCTTTTAAGATTTATTTTGTGACCTAAGATACGGTTTATCTTTGATAATGTCCCTTGTGCTGAGGAGAGGAATGTGTATTCTGCAGCTTTTGGATGAAATGTTCTGTACAAATCTATTAGGTCCATTTGGTCTATAGTGCAGATTAAGTCTGATGTTTCTTTGTTGATTTTCTGTCTGGAAGCTCTGTCCAATGCTGCAAGTTGTGTGTTGAAGTCTCCAGCTATTATTGTATTGGGATCTCTCTCTCTTTAGCTCTAAAATGTTTTTTTATTATATTATATTATATTTTATTATATTATCTATTATCTATTATATATATTCCTTGTCTCTTCATATAGTTTTTGTCTTGAAATTAATTTTGTCTGATATAAGTGTAACTACCCCTGCTATTTTTTTGGCATGGAATGTTTTTCTATCCCTTTATTTTTAGTCTACGTGTGTCTATAAGTGAAGCGTGTTTCTTGTAGGCACCATATTATTGGGTGTTGTTTTTATTCATTCAGCTACTCTGTGTCTTTTGATTGGAGAGTTTAGTCCGTCTACATTCACCATTATTATTGATAAGTAAGGACTTACTACTGCCATATTGTTATTTGTTTTCTAGTTGTTTTGTAGTCTTTTCTCTCATCTTACCTTCCTTCGTTTCTTTCTTTTAGTGAAGGTGATTTTTTTTTTCTGCTGGTATTATTTAATTTCTCACTTTTTAATGTGTCTATTGTATGGTTTTCTATTTGAGGTTACCATGAGGCTTGAAAATACTATCTTATAATCCATTTTTAAAGCTAATAACAACTTAATATTGTTTGCATAAACAAACAAAAAAGTGAAAGGAAAACTAATAAAAGCTCTACACTTTAACTTTATTCCCCTGCTTTAAAATTTTTTTCGGCCGGGCGCGGTGGCTCAAGCCTGTAATCCCAGCACTTTGGGAGGCCGAGACGGGTGGATCACGAGGTCAGGAGATCGAGACCATCCTGGCTGAAACGGTGAAACCCCGTCTCTACTAAAAAATACAAAAAACTAGCCGGGCGAGGTGGCGGGCGCCTGTAGTCCCAGCTACTCGGGAGGCTGAGGCAGGAGAATGGCGTGAACCCGGTTGGCGGAGCTTGCAGTGAGCTGAGATCTGGCCACTGCACTCCAGCCTGGGCCTCAGAGCAAGACTCCGTCTCAAAAAAAAAAAAAAAAAAAAAATTTTTTCTATTTCTATAGAAAATTTTGTTTCTATTTCTATCTTATTGTACTGTCTATACCTTTAAAATTGTTGCAGTTATTATTTTCCATTGCTTCATCTTTTGGTCTTTCTACTTAAGATAGGACTTGTTTACATACCACAGTTACAGTGTTGTAATATTTTGTGTGTTTTCTGTGTACTTACTATTATCAATGAGTTTTGAACCTTCCAATGATTTCTTATTGCTCACTAATGTCCTTTTCTTTCTGCTTGAAGTACTCCCTTTAACATTTCTTGTCGGACAAGTCTGATGTGGATGAAATCCCCGAGCTTTTGTTTGTCTGGGAAAGTTGTTATTTCTCTTTCAAGCTTGAAGGATATTTTTGCCAGATATACTATTCTAGGTGAAAGTATTTTTTCCTTCTCACACAAATGAAGTCTCCCTCTCTGTTCTGAGTCACCTGGATCTGGGGATGGCATCACATGAGCACCCCTGTGGTCACCACCATAGGGACTGCACTGGATCAGACCTGAAGCCAGTACAGCAATGGGTCTTGCCCAAGGCCTGCTGTAATCACTACCTGGCTACTGTGTATGTTTGTTCAAGGCCCTGGGGCTCCACAATCAGCAGATGGCAAAGACACCTGAAACCCCAGGGAGACAGAACCGTTCACTCTCCTGGAAAGGGGGCTGAAGCCAGGGAGCCAAGTGGTCTCACTCAGCGGGTCCCACTTCCGTGGAGCCTAGCGAGCTAAGAACTAATGACTTGAAATTCTTGCTGCCAGCACAGCAGTCTGAAGTTGACCTGGGAAGATCAAGAAAACCTGCACGTTGTGCACATGTACCCTACAACTTGAAGTTTAATAATAATAAATAAATTTAAAAAAAATAAATAAATAAATAAATAAAAAAGAAATTAATAATAAAAAAAACAATTAAAAAAAATAAATATATTAGTATAAAATAATAACTCTTCAAATGATGTACTAGACCAGTACCATCAGTATCTCTTGGAAAGTTGTTAGAAATACAAATTCTCATACCCTACCCCAGAACTGTTGAATCAGAAATTTTGGAATTGGGGCCCAGCAATGTGTTGTAACAGCTCTCTAGGAGATTCTGAGGTATGCTAAAAGTTTGAAAACCACTAGAATCAAGATATCCTTAGAGCAAAAATAAAATTTTTCTAAATGGCGAAAGATAGACCAAAATTAAAAACCAAGGCAAACATAGTGAAATATTTATGGGTATAAGACACATACACATACAATATGCAAGAATGGACACCCCCTCCTCCCATAGCTACTATTTTTTTAATTTTTGAAGGTATATAGTAGGGGATTTATATTTATGGGGTACATAAGATGTTTGGATACAGGCACACAATGCAAAATAATCACATCATGGAAGATGGAGTATCCATCCCCTCAAGCATCTATGAGGGCAACAAAAATTACAAGGTATATAGAAATAACTCTTATAAAATGCAATAATTTAAAAGTGTTTCCTCTTGAAGAAGAAAATGATAAAACTTTGATTACAATATATTTTAAAGGCCTAAATGAATGTAGAGTTATACTGTGTTCCTGAGGGAAAGACTTGTGAACATAAATGATTATTCTTAAGTTATTCCATACATTAAATGAAAGTTTAATCAATATATCAATAATAAATATGGATTAAGGATATTATTCTTACAGAACTTGACATACTGATACTGAAATTCATATAAAATTGAAAATCGACAATAATGATCATGACTATTTTGAGGAATAAGCATGAAGAACTGACATTGCTAGATAGTGAAACTTATCAAGCCATAATGTTTTTAAAAAGTGTAACATTATAGCATGAATAGACAAATAAATGGTGGAGAAGTACAATGAACTTACAAATAGACTTAAGAATACATGATGGACTTTCCAATAAATGGTATTAGGATATTTGGTTATGCTTATGGAAACAGATAAAATTAGATCAATACTTTACACCATTTATAAAAATTTAATAATTTAATTCCTGGCAGGTTTAAACCCTAAGTAAAAATAAGAATAAGAGTAGAATACATATGTTTGCAGGGGTGGTGTGCTTGTGTATTAGTAAGAAGAAAGAAAGATAAAAGAGAACAGTAGGAAGTCTTTATGATATCTGGATGGGGAGGAGTTCTTTAATAAAACATAAAAAAACAAACCATAAAGGAAAAGATAAATTTAAATGTATTAAAATTTAAAATATTTCAGTATAAGCAAAGGTAAAGGCAAGTTACAGACTGACAGAAGATATTTACAACGCACAAATGACAAATGTTTAAAATTCTGAATATATAAAGAATTTCTATAAACAAAAAAATAGATATAATATGAATCAGCAATTACTAGAGGAAGGATCTTGAATGACCAGTAAACCTGTTAAAAGAAAATCAACCTCACAGAGGTTGCATCACAACGAGATATTATTTAATATTCACTGGATTGACAAAATTTACTCTGATAACACCAACTTTGGGAGAAATGAGGAGAAGTAGGAACTTCTCATTGTTATTAATTGTAAATTGTTATAACTGCTTTGGAAAGAATTTAGCAATATCTAATAAATATAGAGATATACATACCCACTTCTAGGCATATAGTCTTGAAAACTGTACATATGCATTAGGAGATATGGTGAAGGATGTTCATTGCAAACAATTTGTATAGAAAAAGATTGGAATGTACTTAACTACCCATCATCAGAGAAATGAAGAAAAGAGCTAGCATGGTTCATTTATTCAGTGGAATACTATGAAGTAGTTATGTGGATGAACTAGATCAATGTGTACCAATATAGATAAATCTTAAAATCATAACACTGAGTGGGGGAAAAAGCAAGATGCAAAAGGTATGTACAGTATGAAATACTTCATCCCTAAATTTTAAGCATGAAATCAATTGAATACATTTTAGTTGATATGTACACATTTAGTGAAAGTACAAAAGCAAGTATTGGGATGATACATGCCAACTTCAGGATAGCGGTCATCTATCAGTGAGAAGTGAGGGAATGAAGGAATGGAGGTAGGGTTTATCTCTATCTGTAATGTTTTATTTTTTTAAGTGATATAAAGTAAAATTAACAAAAAATTGGTGTCTGTTTAATCTCAATAGTGGATACATAGGTGCCTTTTAAATTTTCTGTATGTTTGAAATGTTTCATAATTACAATTTTAAAATTTAAAAATCACTGCAATATTACAAATGTGCAAATTGATTATATGGTGGTGTAAATCCTTGGACAATTGAAGAAGGCTTCCCTAATAAAATACATGTAAGCTGAGTCCTGAAATGTGAGTAAAATCCATCTGAAGGTTGGTGGGGTACACTGTTTCCAGCTGAAGGATCAGCAAGTGCAAAGGCTCTGAGGTATGAACATGATTGGGGTGTTCAAGGAGCATCAAGGAGGGAAATGTAACTGGAGGAGACTGATCAATGACATGAACAATTGGAGATTAGAGCACAGAAGTAGCAGGGAGCCAGGTCATGCAAATATTTTGTTGTTTTAAATTATTTTATTTATTTTTAATTGATAAATAATAATTGTGTATATTTATGGGATAGATCATGCAGATATTTAAACCAGGGTAAGAACTGAATTAACCTGAATTTGATGGAGCCATTTGAGGGTTTTAAATAAAATAATGACTTGAACTGGGTTGTGTTTTTAAAACACTGCTCTGACTACAACACTGAGAGTGGACTATTGGACATAAGAGTGAAAGAAAGGAGGCCAGTTAGGAGCTATAATCCAAAAAAGAGATAATATGGGCTTAGACCAAGTTGATAACAATGGGGAAGCAGAAGCGTAAACAGATTTTGGAATGTTTATGAGATATTATTATTGGCGAGGAAGAGAGTGCTAAGAATCAAAGAAGACTCCCAGGTTTCTGACTTGAGAGTTGATCACTGATCAATATTGCTAACAATGGTAACAATGGAGGTAAAATATGTTTGTGTTGAATGTGTGGGATGAAAATGATGAGCTTATTTTGGATTTATACATGTTTAAAGCTTAGGAGAAAAGACTGGAATGGAAATATGGACCTGGAAGACTTTGCAATTTGGATGATTAAAGCCTTGGGAGTGGGTGAAATTACTTAGGAACTAATGGAAGTTAGGAGAGAGGCTGGAATAGAGCTTTGAGGAGGTTCAATATTTAATGGCTTGGTGGAAGTGGAGTAGCCAGCAAAGGATACTGATAAGGAGCTGCAAGATAAGCAGAAGGAAAACCAAGAGACTGTGGTGTACTATACTTAAAGATAGAGTGTTTTGTATACCATGTGGTGGTCAAGTCTGTCAACTACCACTAAGAAATCCAACAAAACGAGATTTTGTAAGTGTAAATTACATTTAGTGATATTGAAGTCATTAGTGATCTTTGTAGAGAGATGGGGTGGAAATCAGACTTGAGAGGGTTAAGTAGTGAGCAGGAATAAAGAAAAGAACAGACAAAATGAACAAAACAAAGTAAGGACAATCCTTTTGAAAAAATTGGCTGTGAATGGGGTAGGAAGGGATACAGCAGGAGGATGAGAAGTGAAGGGGGCATTTTGTTTGTTGTTTTCTTAAAAATGGGAGAAAAATGGAAATGCTTAAATGCTGATGTGATGGAGCCATTCAATTAACATATGAAAAGACACAAAACATAATTATTCATCAAGAAATGCACAGTAAATCCACAATGTGCCCTCTCTACATCCACAATAATGACTAAAATTAAACAATAGACCCCAAGTGTTGCCAAGGTTGTTGAACATTTGGAATCTTATACGTTGCTGGTGGGAGTATTAATTGGAACAACTTTAAAAAAAATTGACAGTATCTACTACAGCTGAAAGTATGAATACCTACAACCTAGCAAGTTCACTCCTAAATGCATAACCAACAAAAACAAATGTGCATGTTCACCCAAAAACATGGATATTAATGATCCAAAAAGCATCATTTGTAATAGCCCCAAACTGGAAACAACCCAATGTTTACACACTACTGACATGTGCAATAATATGAATAAATCTCAAAAACATTACGCTGAGTGAAAAAGTAAGACAAAAGAGTACATACTGTATTATTCTATTTATATAAATTTCTAGAAAAGGCAAATTTAATCTATGATAAGAAAAAGTCTGAATAGGGGTTACCTCTTGGGAAGAGATTAATGGAATATAGAATCAGAAAGGGCCAGAGGGAACTTTCTGGGGTGCTGGATGTGTTCTATATCTTGATCTATATAGGGTTACACAGGCTTATATCCATATATCCATTTTATTTAGCTTTACACTAAAGATTATTGCTCTTTATACATTTTATGTACTTTATATCTTAATTTAAAAATTTAAAACTCCTGAGGTAATTCTTATATTACATTTCTCCTTTGTTTTGAGCCTGCTTTAAACCATGAAATTCAACACCATCCTCAGATTCCTAGAGAAACTTCCTCTCCTTGGGGCCCATATTGTCCCTATGTCTTTCCTGTTCTATTGCTGATCCTTTTTCCACTTTCTTTTTTGCGTAGGCCAATCTTATAGGAATATTCTAGTCACTATGTTCCAAGCCATAACTATTGGCTCTTAGGATATTCTATTTCTGCCCTCTTCCCTGTTCCATGATTTAGAATTGTTCATGTTATAAAAGTCCAAGGGCTCAGGGGTACTTACTGAGGATTGTTCTTTCAGTGTCTTTCAAAAAAAAAAAAAAATAGGCAAACATAGACAGTGAGCCATTAGTAATCCTAATGCAATACTGGCCCCATTCCAATGATATGCTTTTGGAGATAAACAACCTAGAGCAGACAAGTAATAAAGAGATTCTGGGGCTCAAAGTATCTACTGAATAATTTCTAATGTGTCTCTAAATAATCATTAATGACTTTTTTAAGGGTTACCTTTAAGCTAATTCTCCTTTGCCCTCTTTTCTCATCCTTCCTTTATCTTTATGTACCTATTCCTTTACATCATCTTTAAATACTTATACTATTGTATTCCTCAGTCATCTCCCGTAAAGCCTTTTAAAATTTGTCCTTGATTTCTCATTTCTGAGTTTTTAAACATTGACCTATTTATGATGTACAATGTCTTTAAGTCAAATCATTCTATCATATTATTACCTGGATCTCTAAGAAACTGAGCTCAAATGGAAAATTTCACACCTTCCAGAAAGATGATTCATAAGCATGTTTATTATTCCTATGCTGATACATCATCTGCTAGTCATAACACAAAATACAGTACAGTTTCAGTTAATGACTAAACATGTTAAGATAGACATGTTTAGCATTGCAAACATTTTTCTAAGTAAAAATCGACAGACAATGCCTAAATTTATAGTGATGATATCTAGACATTCCTCAATAAGTTCCACTGAAATGTGAATGCAAATATGTAAATTATCATTCTAAATGAATTAGGCACTCTATGCTTATATGCTCATCTTTACACTTATCGTAACTACCATAACTACCCATTTGATGGCTACAATAATAATGAAATTCATGTCTAAGAACTTTCTTCACCCAAACTGATGCTATCATGTAAATAAAGTCCTAAACCATTCAAGATTAACAATCAAAATTATAATACTATACCACATTCATATTTTCCAAATGTATAATTACTTCCACCTTAAAAGTGTTACCATTCAGAAGTTATAGAGTTGTCAACATTTTCTGTTTTATATTATTTAAGTGTATTTGAATTGTATTTATTTTATATATAGCCACCTTAGTAATTCTCTTATTAGTTTTAATAGTTTTACCGTTAATTTTGCCAAATAAATCATTCCTTCTTACCCTTCCCCTGACTCGTAGTGTTTATTTCTAGAACACAGAGAAAAAACATTGAGTTTCCCAAATCATTCTGTGAGGATAGTATAATATTGATAGCAAAGTCAGCTAGTATAAAATAAAGCAAAACAGAGCAATAAAAACCCTGTAGATCAATCTCACTAACAGATTTTTTCAAAATTAATAAAACATTAGAGAATTGAATCAAGTGATGTATTATAAAATAATCTATAATGAGTAAGTATGGCATATTCAAAATTAGGGAATGTAATTTATTGTATTAACCAATTTAAGGTGAAAAATTATAGGATCATCTCAATAAATGGCAAAAAGCACTTGATGAAACTAAATATCTGTTCATGATAAACATTTCTTATACCTTTCCCTCTGGGGAAGCTTCTTGCAGTGTCTTGGAGCAACAAGACAATTGAGTTCTCACATATACCAAGTTAGTGAAGAAGACAAACTGTTTATTTTCACTCCTTTAAGGAAGTAATCGTGTGGCTGGTCTGAGGTTGTCCATTCTGTCTCTGGCATTTTAAATGGCACTGATACTTCTATGGGCCATGTGGTGATAGGCATGACTATGGCCATCTCTCAACCTCAGACCGGCCACACGATTACTTCGTTAAAGGAATGAAAATAGTTTCCTGCCAATTCCAAGAAAGAGCCACATTCCAGAGCATTTATGTGATCTCACTTTTATAGTGCACTTTTCATAAATAATAGAGGCCACACTTGTAGCTGTTATTCCTTTGAAGTTTTAGGGCTGAATAAGAATAAGAACAACACCAAAATGAATGATAAGAATAGCTAATTTATTGAGGACTTAAGTACTAGGCATCATGTTAAAACACCTGATATGGTTTATCTCATTTATTTCTAACAGCTACCTAATGAATAGTTTTTCTTACTATCCCCATTGATGGCTAGGGGAGCAAAAGTAATAAAGTCACTTGCTCAAAGTCATACAGCTAGTAAATAATATATCCAAGATTTGAACCCAGGTCTATCTCTAGATCTAGAACTTGTGCTCATAGCCTTTATTCCAGTG
The DNA here is from genome assembly GCF_047675955.1 of Chlorocebus sabaeus. NCBI lineage: Eukaryota > Metazoa > Chordata > Mammalia > Primates > Cercopithecidae > Chlorocebus > Chlorocebus sabaeus. The sequence continues at coordinate 146,798 of NC_132933.1, forward strand.
TGGCCTCTATTATTTATGAAAAGTGCACTATAAAAAGTGAATGTGGCTCTTTCTTTCTAAGCCTATCAGTATCAGTACTTCTTAGTATCCACTCAAGTTGTTGGGCCTTGTCTGATTCTTTCCCTCTGGGGAAGCTTCTTGCGGTGTCTTGGAGCAACAAGTCAATTGAGTTCTTCATAACAATCTGTGGGGTAGGCAAAGCAGGTATTGTTTTCTATTTTACAAATTAGGCCCGAAGAGCAAAGGGGACTTGTCCAAGTTCACATAAGGCAGAATGAGGGCTACAAGCCTTTTATTGCAATGTTCTTCTCATACTACAATAGTGGCCTTTGAAAACCCTCTAGGAGCCAAATACACTGGTCATCCTAAACAGTATTCCTTGAGGAAATCTGTACCAATTACTATAGTCCATAATCTTTGCATGCAAATACATTTGCCATACAATGTGACTTTTATCTCCATCGACCTCCGCTGGACCACTGTAATCCCACCTTCTGAGGCTTTAGAAGGTGCTGAGACAATCTACTGAGGTGTGATACTTTATTTTGGAGATGATGAGGAAGTTGGGGACTGGGGATGTAGAACTATGTGAGATGAGAGAATGATTGGTTGTGAAAAGTAAAATAGTTACTTATTCTGAACTGGTCTTCTCCTAAGACGCTTATGATTTAAAGAGTAACCTTTTAGCCTGATAACATTTTTTTAATCTTTCTCCCTCCCTCTGAGTCATTCTGATCTCTGAGACAAGGAACCAGTTTTCTTCTGCAGGAAGGTTATTGCTTCTTCCAATGTCCAGGGAATGGGGGTATCTTGAGAGTTGGTATTTGGGTTTGGTGAGGAAGCAGGAATGATCTGCCAAGGGCTAGGGCAAAATCTTTCTCTGTCTTTTTATGGGTCTCATTCCGAGTCCTAATAATTATCCAACTATTTCACTTGAACATTTGTTTTGAGCAGATAGCCATAGTGTCTCCATTTTGTATGTATGTATATATCTATGTATTTATATATGTATGTATGTATGTATCGATCTATCACATGATCCATGCTGTGCTCTGTTAGGCATCAGAATGCAAATATAAAACCTTAAGACAGTTTCTGCCTTTAAAGTCTTCATGTCATGAGAACAACACATGACAATGAGCATGATATGCTTTTAAGCTGCCATTTGTATGGAACAGTGTTTTCTTCTTTGTTCACTAAATATGAAGTAGATTTGAAAAGCGCTAATATTGCTTCTGTGAAAGGCATCTGTTGGTTTTTGTAAATCTTGCCTGATATTCTCAAAAGGGGACATTGCAATGGGAGATATTTCTGGCCGAAGTTTGTCAGAAATGCTGCCAAAGTGTGAAATCAGCCAAGGTTTCTTTGGTGCCCTTCCAGCTTCCCTGACTACTGGTTCTCAAATCTTCAATGCCTTCAGACTGTTCCAAGCTTACAAGCCCCCCTCTTACAGCATCTCATCCATTTCTGCCTTGCTTGGGCAGTTCCTTCTTGGAGTTTTTCTATTTAGTCTTTTGCTAGTCAAAATTTATCTATGCTCTTTTTCAAAAGGCCCTGGAATTGGAAAGGCGAATTCTCTGCATATAGGCACTGATTCAGGATACACTTAAGAGAGGGCAGCCCTCTTTGCCTATGGTCAATTCCACCATCAATGCACAAAGGATAGGATTCCTCCTCCAGGTTCCAAACCTTTAGAACTGCAGCCTATCCATTTGTCTTCTTTACCATTTTTCTCTAAGTCAAATTCCACAGCGGCTATCTTTATTTTGCTTTAATTCTACAGTCTTAGATAGACTTAGATAGAGTAAATAGTTTTACTCTCTATTATGGGTTCTGTAATTTAGAAAGAACCATGGACTAATTTCTAGTGACATTACTTGGACATTAACTTGGACAATTCACTCATCATAGCTGAAAGGAACCCAGAGTTAATTTTGTACAGTGGTTCCCAATCTTTTTACATTATGACACAAATAAAAAATGGCATTTGTATATTTCACTGGGACACATAGCTAAGACTGCTTGCAGCCAAAGGCAACTAGCCTGGAGGTTCCAGCTACCCAAGGCCCTGCCTGGTTGCCATGAGTGCTGAAAGGATTAATACCTTATTGTATACCTATAGTCTGCTTGTGGGAACTAGTGTAACAAAGACAATAACCAATTCGGCCCTAAGATTTTCCTTTTATTTTCTCACCATCCTCTCTTATTGAAGATGAATTTCCTGTACAATGTCTTTCCAAGTAGATTTCCATTCTCTACTTAATACTTCTAGTGTTGGGAAACCTACTGCCTCTCTCAAGGAAGGCAGTCTGTTCTATTGTTGGCTAAATCTAATGGTTATACAGTTCTACTTATTATCAAACTAAAATTTGCCTCTCAGAACAGACCACATTCTTTCAGATGAGATTTTGTCAGGGCAAATTTAAATATGAATTTTATACCTTCCTTCCTTTGCATATTATACTTTAATTAATGAGGACTGAGATTTTACCAACTTTTTCAGTAACTACACACTGTTGACTCAAGCTTGCTGTCAACTTAAGTCCTTAAATTCTTTTTTTTCCACATATGAAGCTCTTAAGCCAAGCCTGCTTTATCCTGTGTATTTGAAATATTTTTCCATTGATCATTACACATTTTTAACAAATATTGGGTCCATTTCAGCTCTCTTCATCCATGTCCAAGTCATCAACAAAAATATTGAACAAGGCAAGGACTACAGATCTTTCTATGTTTGAAAACTTTTATCCCTTCACTTAACTATTTCTTAACCATATTTTATTTGATGATCTTAATACCTGTAGTTCATGCCCTTATGGAGCTTATAATTATTATAATTAATCCAGTAAGCAGAAATGTTTGGGTATAATTTTTCAATTAATTGTGAACCTATATAATTGTATTGCTGTCTACATTTTTATGATGAAAAATATAATATGTTTCAATATAATGTTTGACAATGTTTCAGTCCAGCTAGATACACTATATATACAACATTCATCTTATCTACTAACCTACTAACCCTGTGAAGGAACTGCAATACATCCTTAAATAAGTGTGAAAAAATAAGTTGGAAGCTTAACTATAGCTTGCCAGTAAGTACACAAATATAATTTGTGGAAATGTGTCTGTGGATTATTTGAGGGGAAAGGCTCCAAGGGAAGCCAGAAGTGTGTCTCTGCATGGAAAGAGAGGAGGAAAATTTGGAGGGGGTGGTAATATAATGAGAGGAAGTGTGATACATGAAAGTAATTGAGAGTGGCCAGCACATAGCTTAAAGCTATGCCAGAAATGTCAGAGTTAAGTAAAGCAGTCCGTTGAGCCCCACAAAGGTAGGAGGAACATGATTTTCGGTGTCAGGAGACACGATGCAAAGATGGTGGTTCCCCAGCTGGAATATTTTCCACAATTCTGGTCATTATAAATGAGACAAAGGACATCTAAATGACTATGAATTAGCCAGTGTGGAAAGGTATAGCTGGCCAGCTGCCTATGCCAGCTATTGACAATGTTGTTGTATATTGTTTTTTATTAATTGAACTTAGTGTAACATTGTGCCAAGAGTGCATAAAATGCAAAATATTATGCTTAGGAGAAAAGAAAGCTGTTTGTCTCAGTATAACAGATATTTCTAGATGTACCACATACCAAGATTTGTCATTTACAGTAAGTTAATTTGGATCCTTTGTTGTATCAAAAATAAGCATGGAGTTTTCAGTAGGTAATTAGATTATTTCACCAAAACTAGCTTTGGTCATACATGTTCATTCCTGGTAATCACCACTTCTTTTTCTGCTCATCAGTAATTCTTTTTTGGTAATCAGTTCTAAGCCTTGACTAAATTTTACATCAAAGTCACATTTTTTAAGCTCTGAAAATTTCTCTTTTTTTGTTTTTGAAACGAAGAAATACATTTTCTAGGCTCATTTTAGAGTGCGTTTCTCTTTCTCCATGAGTCTTCAAAGATCACCAAGAAGGATCTAATTCATAATTTTTCTCAATATGAATATGATTCATCTGGTCATAAGACTTGAACTTACTGAGTAAACAAACTATATACTTTCTTCTATTTTTTCATCTATCTTGGGTTATAATCTTCCTTTTAAATGTTCTAATATATCCAGTGTAAGTAACATTATCTTTGACAAAGAAGATGGTGGCAAAATGGTAGTTGAGTAATTATGATCTAAGGATAAATATCGGTGTTATATTTTGTAATGGAAATCAGAAGACCTAAATTTTAATCTCACTTCCCTCCCTGTGCTCATATTTGCTGTTATGATTTTTGGCAAGTCCCTTCCCCTCTCTGGACCTTAGTGGCGAATGAAGTGGGTCAAGTGATGCCTAAGCTCTTCTACAGACTTTGTGATTCTAAGCATCTATTAGAATATTAAATTTCTATAATCATAGATGCCTGCTATGTTAGTCTGTTTTGTGCTGCTATAACAAAATTGCTGAGACTGGGTAATTTATTAAAAAACAGAAATGTATTTCCTCACAATTCTGGAGTTGTTGTGTCCTCACATGGTGGAAGGTGGAGGGCAAGAGGGAACCAACTCCCTCTGTGAAGCCTCTTTATAGGGACACCCAATTCCATTTATGAGGGAGGAGCCCTCATGGCCTAATCACTTCTTAAAGGCCTCGTAATATTATCACATTGGCAGCACCTGAATTTTTGAGGGGATACATTCAAACCATAGAATTCATGTTTTTATGTTATCTATTTTCCCTACAGACATCTTGGGCCTCTTCTGTGTTATTCCTGTGTTTTTCTTTCATCCTTTCCATTTCTAGATGTATTCTTTTAGTCAGTTCAGATCAGCTATTGAAGATATAAATTAAATCATATAATTGTATATTTGCATTTCACCCAGAATGTTCACAGTGAGAAACACTAACAAATCAAAAAGAGTCATTTGCAAATGTACCATAAAGTTATCTGTAACATCAATTTAAAGATATATACTTATCAATAAAAAGATACTGATGCAAAGTTTGGAATAGTCTTATTACTTGGAGATATAGACTTATAGAATGTTAGATGTTGCATGTGAAAACTGATGTTCTGGGAGATGGGAATCTGGGTTCCACCAGGAAACATTTTCCTTACACTCTCCTGGCATCTGTCTGTTTTCTCACCTACTAATTCTGATGACTTAACCCAGTTGGTGAATTTAGGAGCATGAAATGTCAAGTGTAACTCACTCTCTTTCCTCTCCATTTTCTTTGGAGCCAGTTGCCCATCGGAAGTGTGCATTCTTGTCTGCTCCTTTATTCCTTAAGTTTTACAGGGAGAGCCTTTCCCATGAGGACACCTATGGTTATATAGCATTACCTATGGTGCAATATTAGGAAAGCCACATTCTCCAATATTAGCTTTATCAGTAATAAAGCTAATGATTTGACCTCCATGTGTATCACTTTTCTATCTTTCAATTGGTCCCAAACCCAGGCAAAGACAGAGTGAATTATATTGTGCCATCCTTAAAACCCTTAAACCAGAAAGTAGAAGTCCTACAAACCTAGAAGGGACATGCAACGTCTGTGGACTTCAGTCATGCTCCATTGTGTATCTTGGGACTCATTCCAATAAACGTTTATCAGAGCAGAAAGATTATTTATTTTCCTGGCCAACACTTTGATGAAATAGTCTTTCACTACCCCAATTGAGAGACCGAAATGCCTACTGTGTGACAATTTGGTACTAGACACCCTAGTAACCTTGGAAAACTTCCACAAGGAAGGCAACACACCAAATCTTGTTCTTATGGAAAAATCTAATAGCAAATACTTAGCGAATTAACAGTCTGTGTTTCTTCGCCAGAGCTCCCAAATCAGCCCTTTCCCTTGGAGTAAAAAAGAGACCCAAAAGAAGAGGGGAGGAATAACCATATTGTTAAAGAACTGGAAACAGTGGCTTTGTATGGCTTTTTTTTTTTTCTTATTATACTTTAAGTTCTAGGGTACATGTGCACAACGTGCAGGTTTGTTACATATGTATACATGTGCCATGTTGCTGTGCTGCACCCATTAACTGGTCATTTACATTAGGTATATCTCCTAATGCTATCCCTCCCCCTTCACCCTCCCCATGATAGGCCCCGGTGTGTGATGTTCCCCTTCCTGTGTCCAAGTGTTCTCATTGTTCAGTTCCCACCTATGAGTGAGAACATGCGGTGTTTGGTTTCCTGTCCTTGCGATAGTTTGTTGAGAATGATGGTTTCCAGCTGCATCCATGTCCATACTTGGTTGAAGTGAGGGAAAGAAACAGAAAACTGTGATGCCTTGCAAACTGTGCAAGTGAAGTCAATCTGGGCTAGATTTTATATAAATGTGAATGACAAACCTGTAATCTATCATCTCACTTATGACTGTGCATTTTATTTTCTCAGAAACTTTTAATTTTGAAAACTTGTATGTTTTTTCAACGAAAATTAGAGTATAATGAGTTCTTTTACACTCTGACCGTCTTGAGAGGACAGATTCATTCAACAAATATTCTTGAGCTCCTACTCTGTACCAGGCACCTTCATGTCTTAAGAATAACACTACATGTTCTCACTCATAAGTGGGAATTGAACAATGAGAACGCATAGACACACGGAGAGGAACATCACACACGGGGGCCTGTCGGCGGGTGGGGGGAGTAGGGAGGGATAGCATTAGGAGAAATGCCCAACATAAATGATGAGTTAATGGGTGTAGCACACCAACATGGCACATGTATACCTGTGTATCAAATCTGCATGTTCTGCACATGTACCCTAGAACTTAAAGTGTAATAAATAAAAATAAAAAATAAAAAGCATGAATACAAATTTTTTAAAAAAGAGTAAGACTGTCTTAATCTATTCGTGATGCTATAACAAAATATCTGAGGCTAGGTAACTTATAAATAACAGAAATGTATTGCTCACAGAATGTTGGGAAGTCCAAGATCAAGACACCAGCAGACTTGGTGTCTGATGAAGGCTGCTCTCTGCTCAAAGATGGTGCCTCTTGCTGCTCTCTCATATGGCAGAAGAAAGGCCAAAAAGGGTGGGGGTGGGAGTAGCCAGTTCCTTCCAGCCCTCTTGTAATGTCATGACTTAATCACCTCCTAAAGGTCTCACCTCTTAATACTATCACATTGGGGTTTAAGTTCTAATATATGAATTTTGGAGGGACACATGCATTCAAACCGTAGCAATGAGTAAACAATAGATATGATTCTTGTCCTCATGGAACTTTCAAATATAGTGAGGGGAGATAGTCATTAAATAATTACATACTAGCAGTCTGTACTAGCCTTTATAAATGAAAAATACAGAGAGCTATGAGAACATATAAACCTGATCTTATCTGAGTTGAATGATCCACAAAGGTTTTCCTATGAATGAGATGTTTACACTGAAAGGAAAAGTATGAGTAAAAGTGGGGTAAGCAGATGGTAGGCGAAGAGAGGGAGCAGGAAGACATTCAAGGCAATGGAAACAGTATATGAAGAGGACCAGAGTCATGAGTGTCTGCTATTATAGAATAATTAAGAGCTAGAAAGTGTGGCTAGAAAGTAGAAACCAGGGGAGTGAATCAAAAAGTGAAACCACAATGGGAGATATAGGAGAGTTCTCGCAGGGTTCAAGATTTTAAACATTGGACTTTATTTTAATAGCAATGAGGAGCCACTGAAAGATAAGATTTTAAGCAATGCTGGTGTGTGTGTGTGTGTGTGTGTGTGTGTGTGAGAGAGAGAGAGAGAGAGAGAGAAAGAAGAGAAGAGAAGAGAAGGAGTCAAATTGGTATTTTATAGAGATACTACTACTGACAAGAAGAAAAGAGAAGAGAAGAGGAGGGACAAGAAGGGAAAGGAAGGGAAGGGAAGGGAAGGGAAGGGAAGGGAAGGGGAGGGGAGGGGAGGGGAGGGGAGGGGAGGGGAGGGGAGGGGAGGGGAGGGGAGGGGAGGGGAGGGGAGGGGAGGGGAGGGGAGGGGAGGGGAGGGGAGGGGAGGGGAGGGGAGGGGAGGGGAGGGGAGGGAAGGGAAGGGAGTCAAACTGGTATTTGTAGATGCTACTACTACTCTGGCCCTAGTATGGAGACTAGTATATAGGAGGCCAAGAAAGGTAACAGGGGAACCAGTCTTAAGATTACTAAAATCACCATGAGAAAATGGTGAAGACTTAAGGTAGAAATGGGAAATTATGGGCATGGGGAATAAGTCATCTAACTTGAGAGACTTAGGAGGTAAAATACACATGACTTAGTTCTAGATTGAATGTGGGATATTCCCGACAGTCATTTTGACTTGGCTGACTGGATGGATGGCAGGATTGTTTGCTGAGATACAAAATACTAGAATAGTGGAATTTACTTATTTATTTTTTGGCAGGAGAGAGATGATCAGTTCCTTTTGAACACTGAGTTTCAGATAACTGTGAAATATTCAAATAGAGATACAGGCCTACTTAATTTTATTGTGCTTTGCTCTATTGTGCTTCATAGATACTGCATTTTTTACAAATTAAAGTTTTGTGGAAATCCTATGTCAAGCAATAGCCACATTGTAAATGCAAAGAAAACCTCTTGAAAAAATTAAAAGTGCCACTTTCCTGAACACATGAATGATGAGAAAGTGAGATAACCTTATATTACTCATCTGGAGAAAGTTTGTGTGCTCAGGATAGAAGATCAGACCAACCACAAAATTCCCTTAAGCTGAAGCCTAATCCAGAGCAAGGGCTTAACTCTGTTCAACTCAGTGAAGGCTGAGAGAGGCAAGAAAGCTGCAGAAGAAATTTAAGGAAAGAAGCCATTTCCATAACAAAAGTGGAAGGTGAAGCAGCAAGTGCTGATGGGGAAGGTGCAGTAAGTTATCCAGAAGATCTAGCTCGGAAAACTGATAAAAGTGGTTACACTAAGCAGTAGATTTTCAATGTTAATGAAACAGTCTTCTATTGGAAGAATATGCCATCTAGAACTTTCATAGCTAGAGAGAAGTCAATGCATGATTTCAAAGCTTCTAAGGACAGGCTGACTCTCTTGTTAGGGGCTAATGCAGCTGGTGATTTTAAGTTGAAGCCAATGGTCATTTATCATTCTGAAAATCCTTGGGCCCTGAAGAATTATGCTACATCTACTCTACTTTTGCTCTGTGAATGGAACAACAAAGTCTGGAAGGCAGCACATCTTTTATGTTTACAGCATAGTTTACTGAATATTTAAAGCCCATTGTGGATACCTACTGCTAAGAAAAAAATGTTTTCTTTCAAAATTAATTTAATTTTTTTAAGCATTTTTTGAGGCAGAGTATCACCTGGATGTTCCAGACAGAGTATCAGGCTGGAATGCAATGGCACAATCATTGCTCATTGCAGCCTCAGCCTGCTGGGCTCAAGTGATCCTCCTGCCTCAGCCTCCTGAGTATCTGGGACTACAGATGTGTGCCATCGCACCTGGTTAATTTTTAATTTTTTTGTAAAGATAAGGTCTTACTGTGTCACTCAGGCTAAAAAAATGCATTTTTAATGCTACCGCTGCTATACATAGTGATTACACTGAAGTATCTGGGAAAAGTACATTGAAAACCTTTTGGAAAGATTCAACAGTCTAGATGGCATAAAAAATATTTATGATTCATGAGTTGAAGTCAAAATATTAACGTTAGCAGGAGTTTGGAAGAAGTTGATTCCAATCCTCATGATGACTTTGAGGGGTTCAAGACTTCAGTGGAGGAAGTAACTGCAGATGTGGTAAAAACAGAAAAATTAGAAGTGGAGCCTGAAGATGTGACTAAGCTGCTGCAATATCATGATAAAACTTTAACATGATGAGGAGTTGCTTCTAATGGATGAAAATAGAAAGTGGTTTCTTGAGATGGAGTCTACTCCTGGTAAGGATGCTGTGAACATTGTTGAAATGGCAACAAAGGATTTAGAATATTCCAGTTGATAAAGCAGTGGTATGGTTTGAAAGGATTGACTCCAATTTTGAAAGAAGTTCTGCTGTGGGTAAAATGCTATCAAACCACATTGCATGCTACAGAGAAATCTTTGTGAAAGGAAGAGTCAGTCAAGTGGGCAAATGTCATTGTTGTCTTATTTTAAGGAATTGCCACAGCCACTCCAACCTTCAGCAACCACCACCCTGATCAGTCAGCAGACACCAACATTGAGGCAAGACCTTCTACCAGCAAAAAGGTTAGGACTTACTGTAGGCTCGGATGATTGTTAGCATTTTTTAGCAATAAAGTATCCTTTATTAAGGTATGTACATTACTTTTTAGACATAATTTTACAATTAATATACTGCAATTTGGTGTAAACATAACCTTTACATGTCCTGGGAAACCAAGAAATTCATGTGACTATTTTTATTGTGATATGTGCTTTACTGTGGTGGTCTGAACATGAACCCACAATATCTCTGAGATATGTTTGTATTAAAGTGGCAGTTGGATATATAGTTCTGGCTAAGGAAAGATGACTGGGCCAGAGATGTAAATTTAGGAGCCATTGGCATATAGACAGTAATAATAATTTTGACCATACAAATGGATGAGATGATTCAGAAAGAATATATAGAAGGAGATGAGAGGACAGCCTGGGACAGAAGCCTGGGAAAGTCCAGCTTTTAAGGGGAGAGTAGGGGAAAATGATCTAACTAAGGAGAATGAAGAATGTCTGGAGAGTTCGAGTCAGGAGTGTGCTATCCTGGAAGCCAGCAAATAAGTGTTTTCATCAGGAGGACATGGACAGCCCACTTAGAGGTCAAGGAAGATGGGGGCCGACAGGTGGCCAGGGGTGGTGACACCGTAAAGGTCATTGGCGGCCTCGACAACAAGCTGGGGTCGTGGAGGCCAGGCCAGACTGGAGTAGACTGAGAGAGAGCAAGAAGTGAGATGATGGAGCATTTGAGGGGGTTGATAGGGAAGAGGAAGGTTAAGGGAGAGAGGAGGGGATGTAGTTTTGAAGGAGACTGTTTTCCTTTTTGCTTCCTGAACATTGGAGATGTTGAAAATACAGGAGAAAGAGTGAGCTAGAGAGAGTGATCACTATTGTAAGAAATCAAAGAAGGCCAGGGAGCTTAGGATCTAGCTTGCAGCAGGTGAAGGGACTGGTCTTAAGGAGTAGGAACCCTTCTCCGTCAGAGCAGAAGGAAAGGAGGGACAGGTGAGTGGTTGCTTTAGGGTTTTCCAAATGTATGCTTTTCACAATTCATTTAGAATCAATAAATCTGTTTAGAATCAATATTTTACTAATTCAATTGGAATGTAGAAACCTTACTACCATATAGATTCTTTTACCTTCCACATCTTTGTGCTATAGTTGTCTTATATATTATATCTACGTACATTCAACATCCTATCAGACATTTTCTTTGTTTTTGATTTTGCTTTCAATCATGAAATGTGTTGTAAGGAACTCAAGAGGAGAAAAGTCTATTATTTTTACCCAGATATTTACCATTTCTATTGCTTTTCCTTCATTCTTGATGATCCAGATTTTCTTCTGGCATCATTTCCTCTCTGTCAGAAAACTTTTTTTAGCAGTTCTCTGAAAGCAGGTTTGCTGGTTTTGAATTATCTTTTTCTTAATCTTAAAATGTATTTATTTCACCATTATTAAGGATATTTTCACTGGATTTAGGATTCTAGGTTGACAGCCTTTCATTTGGTACTTGAAAAATGTTGTGGACTTACTTCTGGATGCCATTCTTTCGAATGGGAAATTCGTTTTCCCTATAGAATACATTGTTTTTCTACGGCTGATTTCAAGACTTTTTTCTTTCTCATTATCTTTCAGCAATTTGATTATGATGTATCTGGCCATGGATTTCTTTGGGTTTATCCTGAATGAGATTGGCTCATCATTGTAAATCTGTAGATTTGTCCTTTGTCAAACCTGATAAGTTTTCAACCATTATTTCTTCAAATATTTTTTCAACTCGGCACTCTTTCTTGTCTCCTTCTTGGACTCCAATTTTGTGAATTATAGAATTTTTGTTATTGTTCCACAGGTCTCTGAGGTTCATTTTTTCAATCTTTTTTTCTGTGTTCAGATTGGATAATTTTATTTTATTGCTCTATCTTCAAGTTCACTGACTCTTTTCTCTATAATCTCTATTTTTCCAGTAAGTCCGTGCAATAATATTTGTTTGTCTGTGGGGATTTCTTTTTTTCTTTTTTTAGTTTTTATTTTCAGTTCAGGGGTACAAGTACAGGTTTGTTACATAGGTAAACTTGTGTCATAGGGGTTTGTAGTACAGATTATTTCATCACCCAGGTATTAAGCCTAGTACCCATCAGTTATTTTTGTTATTGTTCCACAGGTCTCTGAGGTTCATTTTTTCAATCTTTTTTTTCTGTGTTCAGATTGGATAATTTTTATTGCTCTATCTTCAAGTTCACTGACGACCTCCAGCTCCATCCATGTCCCTGTAAAGGACACAATCTTGTTCTTTTTTATAGCTGCATAGTATTCCTTTTTTTTTTAGATGGAGTCTTGCTCTGTCACCAGGCTGGAGTGCAGTGGCACAATCTCAGCTCACTGCAACCTCCACCTCCTGACTGCAAGCGATTCTCCTGTGTCAGCCTCCCCAGTAGCTGGGACTACAGGTGCATGCCATTACACCCAGCTAATTTTTGTATTCTTTAGTAGAGACGGGGATTTAGTAGAGACCATGTTGGCCAGGATGGTCTTTATCTCTTGACCTCATAATCCACCTGCCTCAGCCTCCCAAAGTGCTGGGATTACACCATCACGCCCGGCCGTATTCCATTTTTATTTCACTGATTATTTCAGTTTTAAAATTTCTATTGGGTTCTCCTTTATATTTTTTATTTCTTTGTTGATACTTTCTATTTTAATATTTATTTCAAAAGTGTTCACAATTGCCCACTAGATAATTTTCATAGTAATTTCTTTAAAGTTTTTGTGAGATAATTATTGTTGGCATCTATTGTCTTTTCCCATGCAAGCTGAGATTTTCATGCTTCTTTGTATGCCAACTAGTTTTTGGTCTGTATCCTGAACATTTTGAATATTACATTTTAAGACTTTCAATCTGATTTAAATCCTAAGAAAATATTGATATTTTTGTTTTAGTCTTCTTCGGGCTGTGGATTCCAATGTAAGTTTAGTTTTCAAAGTTTTTGCAGTGCTGTTTGGGTCTGTGCCACCCAGTGGTCAGTCTGAGCATAGGTGAAGATCTACTTGTTAACGTAGTTTTCAAAGTCTTTAGTATATTAGTTAGTATCAAATCCATGAATAAATGAGTCAGGGTAACATCAGGAGTTCAACAGCTTTATGGAGTCACTTCCCCAAGTTCCTGTCTCTGTTATTTCCCTGTATTTTTCTGTTCCTAAGTAACTTCTTTTCAGTCTTCCAGCCCAAAACTGCCCCTTCCATAATTATACTGTGTCCAGCAGAAGGACAAAGAAAGGGTTAAAAGCAGTGGGATTTGGCCCTGCCCTCTTGGAGCTATATCTACATCCAATAGAGAAGAATATTCCCTTCTCTCAGAGTTTTGGCTCCTGCATACTTTAATTGCCAGGCTATATTGCTGCCACAATATAATCTGGAGACTGGGAACATGAGAATGAAGAAAAAGGAGAGAAGAAATGGGATATTCTTCCACCCCTGAGCTTTAGATATTACCTTTCCCCTGAATCTCTCTTTGCACTACAGTGTTAACTTCTGGGATTGCTGGCTCTTATGGTAAGTGCAGCACACCAGCATGGCACAAGTATACATATGTAACAAACCTGCACGTTATGCACATGTACCCTACAACTTAAAGTATAATAATAAAAAAAGTCAAAAAATAACAGGCTAGAAAGGTTGTGTGTGTTGTTCCCTTCTCTGTGTCCATGTGTTCTCATTGTTCAGCTACCACTTATAAGTGAGAACATGCAGTGTCTGTTCATATCCTTTGCCCACTTTTTAATGAGGTTGCTTGGCTTTTTCTTGTAAATTTGTTTAAGTATCTTATAGATGTTGGATATTAGACCTTTGTCAAATGCATAGTTTGCATAAATTTTCTCCCATTTTGTAGGTCGTCTGTTTGTTGATAGTTTCTTTTGCTGTGCAGAAGCTCTTTAGCATAATTAGATCACATATGACAATTTTTGCTTTTGTTGCATTTGCTTTTGGTGTTTTCATCATGAAATCTTTGCCCATGCCTATGTTCTGAATGGTACTGCCTAGGTTTTCTTCCAGGGTTTTCATAGTTTGGGATTTTACATTTAAGTATTTAATCCATCCTGAGTTAATTTTTGTATATGGTGTAAGGAAGGGGTCCAGTTTTGATCTTCTGCATATGGCTAGCCAGTTATCCCAGCACCATTTATTGAATAGGGAATCCTTTCTGCAATGCTTGTTTTTGTCAGGTTTGTTGAGGATCAGATAGTTGTAGGTGTGCAGTCTTATTTCTGAGTTCTCTACTCTGTTCCATTGGTCTATGCGTCTGTTTTTGTACCACATGCTGTTTTGGTTACTATAGTATAGTTTGATGTCAGGTAGTGTTATACCTCCAGCTTTGTTCTTAAATCACATTTATTGATTTGTGTATGTTTTTTTTTTTTTTTTTTTTTTTTAGACGGAGTCTCGCTGTGTCGCCCGGGCTGGAGTGCAGTGGCCGGATCTCAGCTCACTGCAAGCTCCGCCTCCCGGGTTCACACCATTCTCCTGCCTCAGCCTCCTGAGTAGCTGGGACTACAGGCGCCCGCCGCCTCGCCCGGCTAGTTTTTTGTATTTTTAGTAGAGACGGGGTTTCACCATGTTAGCCAGGATGGTCTCGATCTCCTGACCTCGTGATCCGCCCGTCTTGGCCTCCCAAAGTGCTGGGATTACAGGCTTGAGCCACCGCGCCCGGCCGATTTGTGTATGTTGAACCAACTTTGCCTCCCAGGGATAAAGCCTACTTGATTTAGTGGATAAGCTTTTTGATGTGCTGCTGGATTTGATTTGCCAGGAACTTGTTGAGGATTTTTGCATCAGTGTTCATCAAGAATATCGGCGTGAAGTGTTGTTGTTGTTGTTGTTGTTGTTGTTGTTGTTGTTGTGCCTCTTAGGGAGGGGTTCCTCCTCCTCATTTTTTTGGAAGAGTTTCAGCATAAATGGTCCCAGATCTTCTTTGTACATGTGATAGAATTTGGCTATGAATCCAACTGGTCCTGGGCTTTTTCTGGTTGGTAGGCTATTTATTACTGATTCAATTTCAGAGTCTGTTGTTGGTCTTGGGAGAGGGTATGTGTCCAGGAAGAAATTCCTGGACAGAGAAGAAATGTGAAAGGAAAAGAATGTGTCATCATTTCTTCCTAATTTTCTAGTTTATGTGTATAGAGGTGTCCATAATATCCCAATGATTCTTTGTTTTTCTGTGGGGTTAGTGGTAATATCCCCTTTGTCATTTTTAATTGTGTTTATTTAGATCTTCTTTCCTTTTTTTCTTTATTAGTCTAGCTGGCAGTCTGTCTATTTTGTTGATTTTTTTTTTAAAAAAAAAACAACTCCTGGATTCATTTATCTTTTGAATGGTTTCTCATATCTCAATCATCTTCAGTTCAGCTCTGATTTGGGTTATTTCTTATCTTCTGCTAGCCTTGGGGTTGGTTTGCTCTTGGTTCTCTAGTTCATTTAGCTGTGATGTTAGTTTGTTAAATTGAGATCTTTATAACTTTTTGATGTGGGCATTTAGTGCTATAAATTTTCCTCTTAACACTGCCTTAGCTGTGTTCCAGAGATTCTGGTATGTTGTGTCTTTGTTCTCATCAGTTTCAAAGAGCTTCTTGATTTCTGCCTTAATTTCATTATTTACCCAGAAGTTGTTCAGGAACAGGTTATTTAATTTCCATGTAACTGTAAGGTTTTGAACAAATTTCTTAGTCTTGATTTCTAATTTGATTGTGCTGTGGTCCAAGAGAGTGGTTGTTATGATTTCACTTCTTTTGCATTTGCTTGGGAGTGTTTTGTGTCCAATTATATGGTCAATTTTAGAGCATGTGCCATGTGGCAATGAAAAGAATGTATATTCTATTGTTTTTGGGTAGAGAGTTCTGTAGATGTCTGTCACATTAATTACACATATCAATAACAACCATGAATATAAACAGGCTAAATGCCCCAATTGAAGGGCACAAAGTGGCAATCTAGATAAAGAACCAAGACCCATTGGTATACTGTCTTCGAGAGACTCATCTCACATCTACCAAGCAAATAGAAAATAGAATAAAGGCAGGAGTTTCAATCCTAATTTCAGACAAAACAGGTTTAAACCAACAAAGTTTTAAAAAGACAAAGAAGGGCGTTACATAATGGTAAAGGGTTCAATTCGACAAGAAGAGCTAACTCTCCTAAATATATATGCAACCAATACAGGAGTACCCAGATTCATAAAGCAAATTCTTAGAGACCTTCAAAAAGACTTAGACTCCCACACAATAATAGTGGGAGACTTCAATACCCCACTGATAGTATTAGGCAAATCATCAAAGCAGAAAATTAACAAAGACATTTACCTGAACTCAGCACTGAATCAATTGGACCTGAAAAAGTTATTTTTCTATTCTGGATGAACTTATATCAGTTCTGGATATACCTTTATCAATATATGCGTGATGAATTTTTTTTCATTCTAGCTTGCTTTTTCATTTTCTTACCAATTTTTTTCAAAGAGTAAAAGGTTTTAATTTTGATTAAGTTAAATTTTTGTAATATTTTTATTTTATCATATATGATTTGTGTCCTATCTAAGGAGTATTGCCTTCCTACAAATTTGAAAATATTTTTCCTATGTTTTCTCCTAGAATTATTACGGTTTTATCTATTTAATTTTTTGTTTTTAACCCCGTTCTTGTTTGCCCCAAGAATATTCATCAGTGGCACCTGCAGCTGCAGCATTTACCCTGACATAACTTTGCCACAAAATATTTCACTTTTATTATTATTTTTGCATTGGTCAATTATATCAGCTTTGGAAACAAAAGGCATTATTCTATTCATAGCATTCTGTTTTTAGTTGTGGTATTTACATTTACAAAATATAGTAATTCTTGATTGCTGAAAATTTCAAATTCTAGAATACATAGCATTCCTACACATGATGTTAACATCGTTCTCAAACAGTTGTTGACCAAAGATTCATTTGATGAATTCAGTTTTTCTGAAGTAGATGATTCTGATGATTCAGATGGTTCTGATGTTAGTTCTGTTTAGAAATAATTCCAAGAACAGTTTTTATATTTTATTTTCACATTGAAAATCAGTCAGATTTGCTCCAGCCTCAAAGAGTGTGTTTATGTAAAATTAAAAGAGTGCTGGCAGTGAGCTGCACGTTTTTTTCTAAATAGGAAAAGGATTAACTATTATGGATATTAATTGTACATACTTATAGGGTACATGTGGTATTTTTATACAAGCATACAATGTGCAATAATCAAATCACAGTAACTGGGATATCCATCACCTCAACCATTTATTATTTCTTCATGTTAGGAACATTCCAATTCTACTCTTTTAGTTATTTAGAAATATGCAATAAATTATTGTTAACTATAGTTGCCCTATCGTGATACTGTATTCTAGATTTTTTTTACTTCCATCTAACTATAAGTTTTTTCAAGATGGGGTATTACTATGTTGCCCAGGCTAACCTCAAACTCCTGGGCTCCAGCAATCTTCCCACATCAAATTCCCAAATAGTAACTGTATTTTTGTACCCATTTTGTTAAGTGAAATAAGCCAGGCTCAAAAAGATAACTGTTACATATTCTTACTCATATTGGGAGCTTTAAAAATGAACTCATGGAGATAGAGAGTAGAATGATGGCTACCAGAGACTGGGAAGGTTAGTAGGGAGGAGGGATTAAGAGGGAATAGTAAATGGGTACAGCTTTATATTTTACCTTTAGCTCCCTGGTTAATTTTGAGTTAAATTTTGTGTATACTGTGAGGCAAAAGTCAATGTTCATTTTTTCCGTATGAATATCCAGTTGTTCTAGCACTATTTTGATGAAAAGACATTTTACTCCTTTGAATCTTTGTAGCAAATGAATTGAACATGTCTGAGTCTATTACGTTTCAGTGACCTATATGTCTATGCTTTCACCAATGTCTAACTCTTTTGATTACTGTAACTATAATAAGGCTAACTTAAGCACTGTAATTTCTCTAATATTGTTTATATTTTAAGAAATTGATTTGCATTTTCTAGGTTATTTGTGTTTCCATATAAATTATACTATCAACTTGTCAATGTCTATAGAAAAAAAGTCTGCTGAGGTTTTTATTGTTATTGCATTAAATCTATATGTCACTTTGCTGGTATTTTTTTCTGTTGAATGTCTGATAGACTTCAGTGAAGCCATCTGGACCTGGAATTTCTAGATGTTTAGTAACAAATTAAATTTCTTTACTATATATAATGTTATTCATATTTTCTGTTTTAGCTTCTGTCCATTTTTGTAGGTTGTATTTTTCAAGGAATTTGTTCACGTAAATTGTCAAGTATTCTAGCATAAAATTGTTCACAATACTTACTTATTACCTTTTAATGACTTAATGATATATACTGATGTGCTCTTTGCTATTTCTGATATTGTTTGTTTTCTCTTTTATTTTCTTGATCTGTCTATCTGGATGTTTGTTGATTTTGATCTTTAGTTGATCTTTAATTTATTTATTAGGTTTTTCTTCTATTTTATTGTTTTTTCCTCTTTATTTTTTCTTTCTTCTACTCGCTTACCTCAGTTGTACTTTGTTCTTTTTCTAGCTTCTTAATCATTGATTTAAGGCCTTTTTCCTTTTCAAAAAACATTCAGAACTTTGATTTTCTTTGTAAGTACTGTATCATCTTAATCCAACAAAGTTTTGTTGCATATTCATTATCATTCATCTCAAAATATTATCTAACACCTCTTGTAATTTATTCTTTGACTCATGATTTATTTAGAAGTGTATTTTTAAATTTGCAAATATTTGGAGTTTCTGATATATATTATTGATATTTATTTCTAATTTAATTCCACTGTGGTCAGAGAACATCCTTTGCATAATTTCAATCATTTTATATTTATTGAAACTTGTTTTATGACCCAGAATATAGTCCACCTTAGTAAATGCATCATGTGTACTTGACAATAATGATGTGTATTCTGCAATTGCCTGGTGTAGTATTTTATAAATATTAAGTCACAGTAGTTGATAGAGTTGTTCATGTCATGTATATCTTTACTGACTTTTTTGTTTAGTTGCTGTTTCAATTGCTAAAGCATAGGTGTTAAAATCTCCTACAACAATTTTAGGGTTGTTTATTTCTCTCTGTCAATTTTTGTCTCATGCACTTTGAGGCTGTATTATAGGCATGTACATACATATCATTCTTATATCCTCATGATCAACAGTCTTTTTGTATCTTTATGTTTAAAGTGTGCCATTTTGAGGCAGGATATAATTGTATTTTTATACATACTGATAATCTCTGTATTTTCATTAGAATGTTTAATTCTTTTTTCTTTTTCTTAGAGACAGGGTCTTGCTATGTTGCTCAGGCTGGAGTACAATGGCACAATCATAGCTCCCTGAAGCCTCCAACTCATGGGCTCAAGTGATTCTCTGGCCTCAGCCTTCTGAGTAGCTTGGAGTGACTACAGGTGCACACCACCGCACCTCGCTAATTTTTATTTTTTGTAGAGACAAGGTCTGGCTATGTTGCCCAGGCTGGTCTAAAACTCCTGACCTCAAGTGATCCTCCTGCTTTGGCCTCCCAAAGCACTGGGATTATAGGCATGAGCCACCATGCTTGGCCATAGACCATTAATTCTTAATGTAATTTTTATGTAATTGGACCTAGCTCTACCATTTTATTGTTTTATCTTTGTTCCCTCTATTTTATTGTTCCTCCATTTCACATTTCCTGTCTTCTTTCAGATTATTGTAATGTTCTTATTATTCAGTTTTATCTGTGACCTTTTAAGATAATATGTTTGTGTGTCTGTGTGTGTACGTGTTTGTGATTTTAGTGGCTTCTCTAAGGATTGAAATATGCATCATCTTTACAGTCCATTTACAGTTAATATTGTATCACTTCGTAGAAAATTTGGACACGTTGGAAATATACAGATCTCTTTACACATCTTGATTATTCTTTATATCAGTGGTCCCAATCCTTTTGGCACCAGGGACCAGTTTCATGGAAGACAATTTTTCCATGGACCGGGGTGGGTGAGGGACAATGGTTTGGGGATGATTCAAGTGCATTACATTTATTGTACACTTTATTTCTATTAGTATTACATTGTAATATATAATGAAATAATTATACAACTCACCATAATGTAGAATCAGTGGGAGCCTGAGCATGTTTTCCTGCAACTAGATGGTCCCATCTTGGAGTGTTGGAAGACAGTGAGAGACCGCCAGGCATTAGATTCTAACCTAGATCCCTTACAGGGTTCCTAACAGGCCACAGACTGGTACTGCTTTGTGGCCCAGGGGTTGGGGACCCTTGCTTTATGTTATAGTTCTCGTACATATTAAAACTATATGTATTAACAATTTCACAATATAATGTTATAATTTTTGCTTTAAAAGGGCATATGCATTTTAAAGAAATTATGAGGGAAAAAATAATCTTTCATATTTACTATCTCTGATGCATTTTTTGGTTCGTTTTTTGGACCCATGTTTCCCTCTGGTATAATTCTCCTTCAGCCTATGTACTACTTTTAGCATTTCTTCTAATGCAGGCTTGCTCTGCATGAATTTTCTTGGTTTTCCTTTTCTAAAAATGTTGTTATTTTATGTCCATTATTGAAGAATGTTTTCACAGTTTATAAAACTAGATTGATCATTTTTTCCTTCCACATATTAAAGAATCATTTCATTGTCTCTATGAGTTATGATGAGAAGTCTGCAGTCACTCAAATTATTGTTTTCTTCTATGTAATGTGTCATTGTTCTCTAGATGCTTTTAAGATTTTCTTTTTTTTTTTTTTTTTTTTTTGGTTTTCAGTAGTTTGGTTATAATGTGCCTAGGAATGATTTTTTTAATGTATTCTGATTGAAATCTCTAGATATGTACACTTATGACTTACATCAAATTTGGAAAACTTTCAGCCATAATTTCTTTACATATTTGTTCTGCCCCATTTTCTCCCTCTGTTTCTTCTTTGACTCTAATTATACATATACTGAACATTTTGATATTGTCCTACATATATCTGATAATCTGTTCATTTAAAAATATTTTTTCCTTATCGTTTTCAGGTAGTATAATTTCCATGAATCTATATTTACATTCATTTTCTTTTTCTTCTGTCACCTCTATTCTTCTCTTAAGTCCATCTAATGAAGTTTTAATTTCAGCTATTGCATTTTTCATCTCCAAAATTTTCTTTTCTGTGTTTTCTATTTTTCTGCTGATTTTTCCTATATTTTCAATTCACTTCTAGTGTAATTTCTTTAATTCATTTAATATAGTTATAGTAGCTGCTTTAAAGTCCTTGTATGACAATTTTAGCATCTAGGTCATCTCAGAGTTGGCCTGTGCTGATTATATTTTCTCTTGAGAATTGGTCACATTTTCCTGGCTCTTTGTGTTTTCAGTAATTTTGGATTATACTCTGAATATTGTGGACATTATGTTATGGAGGCTCTGGGTTCTGGTATATTTGTCTGATGAATGCTGATGTTTTGTTGTCTCAGAAAATGTAAGAGGGAACTTGCCCTCTTGACAGTTTTGACTACCTTACCCTATCTTACTTCTTTTGTTTATACTTCAGAATTCTCAAGTGTTTATTACATACACACACACACGCACATTATATATGTATATATAATATATGTGTGTATATATATATCTTATATATATATATATATAGAGAGAGAGAGAGTCTGGAGTTAATAGTAGTTGCTGTTTGTGGGATAATTGGTCTGTACTGCACTTATCATGTCATATCTGAGGCAGCACCTCCTTCTTGATTGTTTATAGGTAAATTTGATATTTTGAAGTGTCCTTTTATATACCCCTAAGACTTTGATAACTGAGTTTAGTTAAAACAAATAGATTCACACGGACCCCAAAAATATACACAGGAACATGCTAAATTTTAAAAATCATCTTCCCAGAAGTCATGCATTGAAATCATTTTTCTCCTTCCATTTGCATAATCTTTTCTCTTCTTGCAATTAATAGCACTCAACAAAATTAAGCCTAATGTAGTTGGGCAGAGAATAATTTCAAGACCTCCGTGTCTAGGCCCCTTTGTATTGACCTTGAGAATAACTTGGTCATAAAATAAGGTTTAAGATGACAAATAAACACAGCCACCGCTAGCCACCACTAACAAAACCAGAACCTTCATTCCAGGGTTTTACCCCATAATTCAGTATGGACAATCCAACTGAGTTTCTGGTTTAGATAAATGATTTCACTCCTCAAAGACATGAGTATTGGAAACTTCTGGGTTGGTGATTGTGACATGTATCCTCAAAACAACTAGAACTTTTCCCTAAAAAACAAAAACAAAAACAACCAAAAAAAAACAACTAGAACTTTTATAGTTATTCCTTTTTAAATGTCAAGATTAAATCTGTGATCAAGGGCCTTTTAAGTATATCTTAAGAATCAGGATAGTACAACCTAGTAATGGGTACTTACAATGTACTGCCAGGCACTATTCTAAGTGCTTTATGCATATCATCTCATTTAATCCTCACAATAGTCCTGTGAAGTAAGAACTATTATTGTACCCCTGTGATGATTAATTTTATGTGTCAACTTGACTGGGCCATGGAAGGAACAGATATCAAGCTAAACATTATTTTTGGTTGTGTCTGTGATTGTGTTTTGACATGAGGTTAGCATTAGAATTGTTAGACTGAATAAAAATATTGCCCTTCCCAGTGTAGGTGGGCATCATCCAATCCATTCAGGACCTGAATAGAACAAAAGGTAGAGGAAAGGTGGATTCTTTCTCTGCCTGACTGCTTAAGCTTGGACATTGGTCTTCCTCTGCCTTTGAATTTAGACGGGAAGTTACAGCTTCATTTCTCCTGGTTCTCAGTCCTTCAGATTCAGACTAGAACTATACCATTGGCATTTCTGCATATCCAGCTTGCAAATGGAAGACTGTGAGACTTCTCAGCCTCCACAAACACACGAGCCAATGAGCCAATTTTTTTTTTTTAAATTTATTTATTATTATTATACTTTAAGTTGTAGGGTACATGTGCACAACGTGCAGGTTTGTTACATATGTATACTTGTGCCATGTTGGTGTGCTGCACCCATCAACTCGTCATTTACATCAGGTATAACTCCCAATGCAATCCCTCCCCCCTCCCCCCTCCCCATGATAGGCCCCGGTGTGTGATGTTCCCCTTCCCGAGTCCAAGTGATCTCATTGTTCAGTTCCCACCTATGAGTGAGAACATGCGGTGTTTGGTTTTCTGTTCTTGTGATAGTTTGCTAAGAATGATGGTTTCCAGCTGCATCCATGTCCCTACAAAGGACACAAACTCATCCTTTTTTATGGCTGCATAGTATTCCATGGTGTATATGTGCCACATTTTCTTAATCCAATCTGTCACTGATGGACATTTGGGTTGATTCCAAGTCTTTGCTATTGTGAAAAGTGCTGCGATAAACATACGTGTGCATGTGTCTTTATAGCAGCATAATTTATAATCCTTTGGGTATATACCCAGTAATGGGATGGTTGGGTCATATGGTACATCTAGTTCTAGATCCTTGAGGAATCGCCATACTGTTTTCCATAATGGTTGAACTAGTTTACAATCCCACCAACAGTGTAAAAGTGTTCCTATTTCTCCACATCCTCTCCAGCACCTGTTGTTTCCTGACTTTTGAATGATCGCCATTCTAACTGGTGTGAGATGGTATCTCATTGTGGTTTTGATTTGCATTTCTCTGATGGCCAGTGATGATGAGCATTTTTTCATGTGTCTGTTGGCTGTATGAATGTCTTCTTTTGAGAAATGTCTGTTCATATCCTTTGCCCACTTTTTGATGGGGTTGTTTGTTTTTTTCTTGTAAATTTGTTTGAGTGCTTTGTAGGTTCTGGATATTAGCCCTTTGTCAGATGAGTAGATTGCAAAAATTTTCTCCCATTCTGTAGGTTGCCTGTTCACTCTGATGGTAGTTTCTTTTGCTGTGCAGAAGCTCTTTAGTTTAATGAGATCCCATTTGTCAATTTTGGCTTTTGCTGCCGTTGCTTTTGGTGTTTTAGACATGAAGTCTTTGCCCATGCCTATGTCCTGAATGGTACTACCTAGGTTTTCCTCTAGGATTTTTATGGTATTAGGTCTAACATTTAAGTCTCTAATCCATCTTGAATTAATTTTCGTATAAGGAGTAAGGAAAGGATCCAGTTTCAGCTTTCTACTTATGGCTAGCCAATTTTCCCAGCACCATTTATTAAATAGGGAATCCTTTCCCCATTTCTTGTTTCTCTCAGGTTTGTCAAAGATCAGATGGCTGTAGATGTGTGGTATTATTTCTGAGGACTCTGTTCTGTTCCATTGGTCTATATCTCTGTTTTGGTACCAGTACCATGCTGTTTTGGTTACTGTAGCCTTGTAGTATAGTTTGAAGTCAGGTAGCGTGATGCCTCCAGCTTTGTTCTTTTGACTTAGGATTGTCTTGGAGATGCGGGCTCTTTTCTGGTTCCATATGAACTTTAAAGCAGTTTTTTCCAATTCTGTGAAGAAGCTCATTGGTAGCTTGATGGGGATGGCATTGAATCTATAAATTACCTTGGGCAGTATGGCCATTTTCACGATATTGATTCTTCCTATCCATGAGCATGGTATGTTCTTCCATTTGTTTGTGTCCTCTTTGATTTCACTGAGCAGTGGTTTGTAGTTCTCCTTGAAGAGGTCCTTTACATCCCTTGTAAGTTGGATTCCTAGGTATTTTATTCTCTTTGAAGCAATTGTGAATGGAAGTTCATTCCTGATTTGGCTCTCTGTTTGTCTGTTACTGGTGTATAAGAATGCTTGTGATTTTTGCACATTAATTTTGTATCCTGAGACTTTGCTGAAGTTGCTGATCAGCTTAAGGAGATTTTGGGCTGAGACAATGGGGTTTTCTAAATATACAATCATGTCATCTGCAAACAGGGACAATTTGACTTCTTCTTTTCCTAACTGAATCCCCTTGATTTCTTTCTCTTGCCTGATTGCCCTAGCCAGAACTTCCAACACTATGTTGAAGAGGAGTGGTGAGAGAGGGCATCCCTGTCTTGTGCCAGTTTTCAAAGGGAATTTTTCCAGTTTTTGCCCATTCAGTATGATATTGGCTGTGGGTTTATCATAAATAGCTCTTATGATTTTGAGGTACGTTCCATCAATACCGAATTTATTGAGCGTTTTTAGCATGAAGGGCTGTTGAATTTTGTCAAAAGCCTTTTCTGCATCTATTGAGATAATGATGTGGTTCTTGTCTTTGGTTCTGTTTATATGCTGGATTATGTTTATTGATTTGCGAATGTTGAACCAGCCTTGCATCCCAGGGATGAAGCCCACTTGATCATGGTGGATAAGCTTTTTGATGTGTTGCTGAATCCGGTTTGCCAGTATTTTATTGAGGATTTTTGCATCGATGTTCATCAGGGATATTGGTCTAAAATTCTCTTTTTTTGTTGTGTCTCTGCCAGGCTTTGGTATCAGGATGATGTTGGCCTCATAAAATGAGTTAGAGAGGATTCCCTCTTTTTCTATTGATTGGAATAGTTTCAGAAGGAATGGTACCAACTCCTCCTTGTACCTCTGGTAGAATTCAGCTGTGAATCCATCTGGTCCTGGACTTTTTTTGGTTGGTAGGCTATTAATTATTGCCTCAATTTCAGCGCCTGCTATTGGTCTATTCAGGGATTCAACTTCTTCGTGGTTTAGTCTTGGAAGAGTGTAAGTGTCCAGGAAATTATCCATTTCTTCTAGATTTTCCAGTTTATTTGCGTAGAGGTGTTTATAGTATTCTCTGATGGTAGTTTGTATTTCTGTGGGGTCGGTGGTGATATCCCCTTTATCATTTTTAATTGCGTCGATTTGATTCTTCTCTCTTTTCTTCTTTATTAGTCTTGCTAGTGGTCTGTCAATTTTGTTGATCTTTTCAAAAAACCAACTCCTGGATTCATTGATTTTTTGGAGGGTTTTTTGTGTCTCTATCTCCTTCAGTTCTGCTCTGATCTTAGTTATTTCTTGCCTTCTGCTAGCTTTCGAATGTGTTTGCTCTTGCTTCTCTAGTTCTTTTAATTGCGATGTTAGAGTGTCAACTTTAGATCTTTCCTGGTTTCTCTTGTGGGCATTTAGTGCTATAAATTTCCCTCTACACACTGCTTTAAATGTGTCCCAGAGATTCTGGTATGTTGTATCTTTGTTCTCATTGGTTTCAAAGAACATCTTTATTTCTGCCTTCATTTCGTTATGTACCCAGTAGTCATTCAGGAGCAGGTTGTTCAGTTTCCATGTAGTTGAGCGGTTTTGATTGAGTTTCTTAGTCCTGAGTTCTAGTTTGATTGCACTGTGGTCTGAGAGACAGTTTGTTATAATTTCTGTTCTTGTACATTTGCTGAGGAGTGCTTTACTTCCAATTACGTGGTCAATTATGGAGTAAGTACGATGTGGTGCTGAGAAGAATGTATATTCTGTTGATTTGGGGTGGAGAGTTCTATAGATGTCTATTAGGTCTGCTTGCTGCAGAGA
Organism: Chlorocebus sabaeus; assembly: GCF_047675955.1. Taxonomy (NCBI): domain Eukaryota; kingdom Metazoa; phylum Chordata; class Mammalia; order Primates; family Cercopithecidae; genus Chlorocebus; species Chlorocebus sabaeus. The sequence continues at coordinate 173,497 of NC_132933.1, forward strand.
TGAGTTCAATTCCTGGATATCCTTGTTAACTTTCTGTCTCGTTGATCTGTCTAATGTTGACAGTGGAGTGTTGAAGTCTCCCATTATTATTGTATGGGAGTCTAAGTCTCTTTGTAAGTCTCTAAGGACTTGCTTTATGAATCTGGGTGCTCCTGTATTGGGTGCATATATATTTAGGATAGTTAGCTCTTCCTGTTGAATTGATCCCTTTACCATTATGTAATGGCCTTCTTTGTCTCTTTTGATCTTTGATGGTTTAAAGTCTGTTTTATCAGAGACTAGTATTGCAACCCCCGCTTTTTTGTGTTCTCCATTTGCTTGGTAAATCTTCCTCCATCCCTTTATTTTGAGCCTATGTATGTCTCTGCGTGTGAGATGGGTCTCCTGAATACAGCAGACTGATGGGTCTTGACTCTTTATCCAGTTTGCCAGTCTGTGTCTTTTAATTGGAGCATTTAGTCCATTTACATTTAAGGTTAAGATTGTTATGTGTGAACTTGATCCTGCCATTATGATATTAACTGGTTATTTTGCTCATTAGTTGATGCAGTTTCTTCCTAGCCTTGATGGTCTTTACATTTTGGCATGCTTTTGCAATGGCTGGTACCGGTTGTTCCTTTCCATGTTTAGTGCTTCCTTCAGGGTCTCTTGTAAGGCAGGCCTAGTGGTGACAAAATCTCTAAGCATTTGCTTATCTGTAAAGGATTTTATTTCTCCTTCACTTATGAAACTTAGTTTGGCTGGATATAAAATTCTGGGTTTAAAATTCTTTTCTTTAAGAATGTTGAATATTGGCCCCCACTCTCTTCTGGCTTGAAGAGTTTCTGCCGAGAGATCTGCTGTTAGTCTGATGGGCTTCCCTTTGTGGGTAACCCGACCTTTCTCTCTGGCTGCCCTTAAGATTTTTTCCTTCATTTCAACTTTGGTGAATCTGGCAATTATGTGTCTTGGAGTTGCTCTTCTCGAGGAGTATCTTTGTGGCGTTCTCTGTATTTCCTGGATCTGAATGTTGGCCTGCCCTACTAGGTTGGGGAAGTTCTCCTGGATGATATCCTGAAGAGTGTTTTCCAACTTGGTTCCATTTTCCCCCTCACTTTCAGGCACCCCAATCAGACGTAGATTTGGTCTTTTTACATAATCCCATACTTCTTGCAGGCTTTGTTCATTTCTTTTTCTTCTTTTTTCTTTTGGTTTCTCTTCTCGCTTCATTTCATTCATTTGATCCTCCATCGCTGACATTCTTTCTTCCAGTTGATCGAGTCGGTTACTGAAGCTTGTGCATTTGTCACGTATTTCTCGTGTCATGGTTTTCGTCTCTTTCATTTCGTTTATGAGCTTCTCTGCATTAATTACTCTAGCCATCAATTCTTCCACTTTTTTTTCAAGATTTTTAGTTTCTTTGCGCTGGGTACGTAATTCCTCCTTTAGCTCTGAGAAATTTGATGGACTGAAGCCTTCTTCTCTCATCTCGTCGAAGTCATTCTCCGTCCAGCTTTGATCCGTTGCTGGCGATGAGCTGCGCTCCTTTGCCGGGGGAGATGCGCTCTTATTTTTTGAATTTCCAGCTTTTCTGCCCTGCTTTTTCCCCATCTTTGTGGTTTTATCTGCCTCTGGTCTTTGATGATGGTGATGTACTGATGGGGTTTTGGTGTAGGTGTCCTTCCTGTTTGATCGTTTTCCTTCTAACAGTCAGGACCCTCATCTGTAGGTCTGTTGGAGATTGCTTGAGGTCCACTCCAGACCCTGTTTGCCTGGGTATCAGCAGCAGAGGTTGCAGAAGATAGAATATTTCTGAACAGCGAGTGTACCTGTCTGATTCTTGCTTTGGAAGCTTCCTCTCAGGGGTGTACTCCACCCTGTGAGGTGTGGGGTGTCAGACTGCCCCTAGTGGGGGATGTCTCCCAGTTAGGCTACTCAGGGGTCAGGGACCCACTTGAGCAGGGAGTCTGTCCCTTCTCAGATCTCAACCTCCGTGTTGGGACATCCACTGCTCTCTTCAAAGCTGTCAGACAGAGTTGTTTGCGTCTGCAGAGCTTTCTGTTGTTATTGTTTACTGTGCCCTGTCCCCAGAGGTGGAGTCTACAGAGACAGGCTGGTTTCCTTGAGCTGCTGTGAGCTCCACCCAGTTTGAGCTTCCCAGCAGCTTTGTTTACCTACTTAAGCCTCAGCAATGGCGGGCGCCCCTCCCCCAGCCTCGCTGCTGCCTTGCCGGTAGATCACAGACTGCTGTGCTAGCAATGAGGGAGGCTCCGTGGGTGTGGGACCCTCCCGGCCAGGTGTGGGATATGATCTCCTGGTGTGCCTGTTTGCTTAAAGCGCAGTATTGGGGTGGGAGTTACCCGATTTTCCAGGTGTTGTGTGTCTCAGTTCCCCTGGCTAGGAAAAGGGATTCCCTTCCCCCTTGCGCTTTCCAGGTGAGGCAATGCCTCGCCCTGCTTCAGCTCTCGCTGGTCGGGCTGCAGCAGCTGACCAGCACCGATCGTCTGGCACTCCGCAGTGAGATGAACCCAGTACCTCAGTTGAAAATGCAGAAATCACCGGTCTTCTGTGTCGCTCGCGCTGGGAGTTGGAGACTGGAGCTGTTCCTATTCGGCCATCTTGCTCCGCCCCCCCGAGCCAATTTTTTTATTACACACACACACACACACACACACACACACACACACACACATATGCATATATACATATATATCTGATTATGGGACAATGTGAGGATTAAATGAGATTATATGCATAAAGCCCTTAGAATAGTGCCTGGTTTTGCATTGTAGGGGTGTGTGTGTGTGTGTGTATATAAATTGGTTCTGTTTTTCTGGAGAACACTGACTAATACAACCCATTTCTCGTATAAGGAAACTTAGACATGGATTTGAGTTTGAGTCCCGGTTTCTCTTTGGGCAGGAAGAGTAGATGAGGTAAGACTGAATCTACATAATCCTGAATCCCTAGGGAAATTCCATTATAATACTATCTGTATCAGTTAGAAATTTTTGGTTATAAATAACAGAAAACCTAATTCAATCTTTCTCAAAAAAATAGTGAATATACGGTTCATATATTAGTAAAGCATGCCTTATAGTGGCTTACTCAAAGAAGAATGTATCGTTACCATATATCAAGAAGTCTCTAAATAGGCTGCTTCATGGGTTTGTTTAGCAGCCTGACAATGTCACAATTTTTTACAATTATCTTTGCACTTCCCTCATGCTTGTCACTTCATGGCTACAAAGCAGTGCTGCGGCTCCAGAGATCAAATCTTCATTCAATGCAAGAAATAAAGATGGATGAATAGTACCATTCATTTATGTCCCCTTTATCAAGAAAAAAACAAAAATTTATTGGAACTTCCTCAGCAAAATTTCACTTATATCTCCTTGGCAAACATGAAGGAGAAATAAAGACTTTCCAAGACAAACAGAAACTAAGGAACTTCATCAACACCAGACCTATGCTAAACAGGGTAATTCAATCAGAAAGAGAAGGATGTTAATGAGCAATAAGTAATCACCTGAAGGTACAAAACTCACTAGTAATAGTAGGTACACAGAAAAACACAGAATATTATAACACTGTAACTGTGGTGTGTAAACTACCCTTGTCCTAAGTAGAAAGACTAAATGATGGACCAATCAAAAACAATAACTACAACAACTCTTCAGGTCATAGACAGTACAAGATATAAATAGGAACAAAAAATTAAAAAGCAGGGGAATAAAGTTAAGGTATAGAGTTTTTATTAGTTTTCTCTTTGCTTGTAGGTTCATTTATACAATCAGTGTTTAGTTGTTATCAGCTTAAATTAATGGGATATAAGCTAGTATTTACAAGTCTCATGGTAACCTGAAATAAAAAGACATATAACAAATACACTAAAAATAAAAGCATGGCCAGGCACGGTGGCTCACGCCTATAATCTCAGCACTTTGGGAGGTTGAAACGGGCAGATCACCTGAGGTCAGGGATTCAAGACCAGCCTGGCCACAGGGTGAAACCCCATCTCTACTAAAAATAGAAAACTTAGCTGGGTGTGGTGGCACATGCCTGTGGTTCCAGCTACTCAGGAGGCTGAGGCAGGAGAATCACTTGAACCCAGGAGGTGGAGGTTGCAGTGAGCCAAGATCATGCCACTGCACTCCAGCCTGGGTGACAGAATGAGACTCTATCTCAAAAATAAATAAATAAATAAATTAAAGCAAGAAATTAAATCATATTAACTGAGAAAATTAACCTTCACATGAACACACGAAGGAAAGAAAGAAGGATGAGAATATTGCAAAACAACCAGAAAACAAATAACAAAATGACAGGAGTAAGTCCTTACTTATCAAAAACAACATTGAACATAAATGGACTAAACTCTCCAATTAAAAGACATAGAGTGGCTGAATGGATAAAAAAGTAATATCCTTTGATTTATTGCCTACAAGAGAAACACTTCACCTTTTATATACACACACACACACACACACACACACATCTATATATATATATTTATATATATATAAAGTTGTAGGGTACATGTGCACAACGTGCAGGTTTGTTACATAGGTATACATGTGCCATGTTGGTTTGCTGCACCCATCAACTCGTCATTTACATTAGGTATTTCTCCTAATGCTATCCCTCCCCCAGCCCCCTACCCCCCAACAGATGTGGTGTTCCCCACCCTGTGTCCAAGTGTTTTCATTGTTCAATTCCCACCTATGAGTGAGAACATGCAGTGTTTGGTTTTCTGTCCTTGCGATAGTTTGCTGAGAATGATGGTTTCCAGCTTCATCCATGTCCCTGCAAAGGACATGAACTCATCTTTTTTATGGCTGCATAGTATTCAACAGTGTATATGTGCCACATTCTCTTAATTGAGTCTATCATTGATGGATTTTGGGTTAGTTCCAAGTATTTGCTATTGCGAATAGTGCCGCAATAAACATACGTGTGCATGTGTCCTTATACTAGCATGATTTATAATCCTTTGGGTATATACCCAGTAATGGGATGACTGGTTCAAATGGTATTTCTAGTTCTAGATCCTTGAGGAATCGCCACACTGTCTTCCACAATGGCTGAACTAATTTACACTCACACCAACAGTGTAAAAGCATTCCTATTTCTCCACATCCTCTCCAGCATCTGTTGTTTCCTGACTTTTTACTGGTCGCCATTCTAACTGGCGTGAGATGGTATCTCATTGTGGTTTTGATTTGCATTTCTCTGATGACCAGTGATGACGAGCATTTTTTCATGTGTCTGTTGGCTGCATAAATGTCTTCTTTTGAGAAGTGTCTGTTCATATCCTTTGCCCACTTTTTGATGGGGTTGTTTGTTTTTTTCTTGTGAATTTGTTTAAGTTCCTTGTAGATTCTGGATCTTAGCCCTTTTTCAGATGGGTAGATTGCAAAAATATTCTCCCATTCTGTAGGTTGCCTGTTCACTCTGATGGTAGTTTCTTTTGCTGTGCAGAAGCTCTTTAGTTTAATTAGATCCCATTTGTCTGTTTTGGCTTTTGTTGCCATTGCTTTTGGTGTTTTGGTCATGAAGTCCTTGCCCATGCCTATATCCTGAATGGTATTGCCTAGGTTTTCTTGAAGGGTTTTTATGGATTTAGGTCTAACATTTAAGTCTTTAATCATCTTGAATTAATTTTTGTATAAGGTGTAAGGAAGGGTTCCAGTTTCAGCTTTCTACGTATGGCTAGCCAGTTTTCCCAGCACCATTTGTTAAATAGGGAATCCTTTCCCCATTTCTTGTTTTTGTCAGGTTTGTCAAAGATCAGATGGTTGTAGATGTGTGGTGTTATTTCTGAGGCCTCTGTTCTGTTCCATTGGTCTATATCTCTGTTTTGGTACCAGTACCATGCTGTTTTGGTTACTGTAGTCTTGCAGTATAGTTTGAAGTCAGGTAGCATGATGCCTCAAGCTTTGTTCTTTTGACTTAGGATTGTCTTGGCAATGTGGGCTCTTTTTTGGTTCCATATGAACTTTAAAGTAGTTTTTTCCAATTATGTGAAGAAAGTCATTGATAGCTTGATGGGGATGACATTGAATCTATAAACTACCTTGGGCAGTATGGCCATTTTCACGATATTGATTCTTCCAATCCATGAGCATGGAATGTTCTTCCATTTGTTTGTGTCCTCTTTTATTTCATTGAGCAGGGGTTTGTAGTTCTTGAAGAGGTCCTTCACATCCCTTGTAAGTTGGATTCCTAGGTATTTTATTCTCTTTGTAGCAATTGTGAATGGGAGTTCACTCATGATTTGACTCTCTGTTGTCTGTTATTGGTGTATAAGAATGCTTGTGATTTTTGCAGTTTGATTTTGTATCCTGAGACTTTGCTGAAGTTGCTTATCAGCTTAAGGAGATTTTGGGCTAAGACGATGGGGTTTTCTAAATATACAATCATGTCATCTGCAAACAGGGACAATTTGACTTCCTCTTTTTTTAACTGAATACCCTTTATTTCTTTCTCTTGCCTTATTGCCCTGGCCAGAACTTCCAACACTATGTTGAATAGGAGTGGTGAGAGAGGGCATCCTTTTCTTGTGCCAATATTCAAAGGGAATGCTTCCAATTTTTACCCATTCAGTATGATATTTGCTGTGGGTTTGTCATAAATAGCTCTTATTATTTTGAGATATGTTCCATCAATACCTAGTTTATTGAGAGTTTTTAGCATGAAGGGCTGTTGAATTTTGTCAAAGGCCTTTTCTGCATCTATTGAGATAATCGTGTGTTTTTTGTCATTGGTTCCGTTTATGTGATGGATTACATTTATTGATTTGCATATGTTGAACCAGCCTTGCATCCCAGGTATGAAGCCGACTTGATTGTGGTGCATAAGCTTTTTGATGTGCTGCTGATTTCGGTTTGCCAGTATTTTATTGAGGATTTTTGCATCAATGTTCATCAGCGATATTGATCTAAAATTCTCTTTTCTTGTTGTATCTCTGCCAGGCTTTGGTATCAGGATGATGCTGGCCTCATAAAATGAGTTAGGGAGGATTCCCTCTGTTTCTACTGATTGGAATAGCTTCAGAAGGAATGGTACCAGCTCCTCTTTGTACCTCTGGTAGAATTCGGCTGTGAATTCATCTGGTCCTGGACATTTTTGGTTGGTAGGCTATTAATTATTGCCTCAATTTCAGCAACTGCTATTGGTCTATTCAGAGATTCAACTTCTTCCTGGTTTAGTCTTGGGAGGGTTTATGTGTCCAGTAATTTATCCATTTCTTCTAGATTTAATAGATTATTTGTGTAGAGGTGTTTATCGTATTCTCTGATGGTAGTTTGTATTTCTGTGGGATTGATGGTGATATCCCCTTTATCATTTTTTATTGCGTCTATTTCAATCTTCTTTCTTTTCTTCTTTATTAGTCTTGCCAGCGGTCTATCAATTTTGTCGATCGATCTTTTCAAAAACCCAGCTCCTGGATTCATTGATTTTTGAAGGGATTTTTGTGTCTCTATCTCCTTCAGTTCTGCTCTAATCTTAGTTATTTCTTGCCTTCTACTAGCTTTTGAATTTGTTTGCTCTTGCTTCTCTAGTTCTTTTAATTGTGATGTTAGGATGTTGATTTTAGATCTTTCCTGCTTTCTCTTGTGGGCATTTAGTGCTATAAATTTCCCTCTACACACTGCTTTAAATGTGTCCCAGAGATTCTGGTATGTTGTATCTTTGTTCTCATTGGTTTCAAAGAACATCTTTATTTCTGCCTTCATTTCATTATTTACCCAATAGCCATTCAGGAGCAGGTTGTTCAGTCTCCACGTAGTTGTGTGGTTTTGAGTGAGTTTCTTAATCCTGAGTTCTAATTTGATTGCACTGAGGTCTGAGAGACAGTTTGTTGTGATTTCTGTTATTTTACATTTGCTGAGGAGTGTTTTACTACCAATTACATGGTCAATTTTAGAATAACTGCGATGTCGTGCTGAGAAGAATGTATATTCTGTTGATTTGGGGTGGAGAGTTTTGTAGATGTCTATTAGGTCTGCTTGGTGCAGAGCTGAGTTCAAGTCCTGGATATCCTTGTTAACATTCTTTCTTGTTTATCTGTCTGATATTGACAGTGGGGTGTTAAAGTCTCCCATTATTATTGTATGGGAGTCTAAGTCTCTTTGTAGGTCTCTAAGGACTTGCTTTATGAATCTGGGTGCTCCTGTATTGGGTGCATATATATTTAGGATAGTTAGCTCTTCTTGTTGAATTGATCCCTTTACCATTATGTAATAGCCTTCTTTGTCTCTTTTGATCTTTGTAGGTTTAAAGTCTGTTTTATCAGAGACTAGGATTGCAACCCCTGCTATTTTTTGTTTTCCATTTTCTTGGTAGATCTTCCTCCATCCCTTTATTTTGAGCCTATGTGTGTCTCTGCATGTGAGATAGGTCTTCTGAATACAGCACACTGATGGGTCTTGACTCTTTATCCAATTTGCCAGTCTGTGTTTTTTAATTGGAGCATTTAGCCCATTTACATTTAAGGTTCATATTGTTATATGTGAATTTGATCCTGTCATTATTATGATGTTAGCTGGTTATTTTGCCCATTAGTTGGTGCAGTTTCTTCATAGCATCAGTGGTCGTTACAATTTGGCATGTTTTTGCAGTGACTGGTACCGGTTGCTCTTTTCCATTTTTAGTGCTTCCTTCAGGAGCTCTTGTAAGGCAGGCCTGGTGGTGACAAATCTCTTGGCATTTGCTTGTCTGTAAAGGAGTTTATTTCTCCTTCGCTTATGAAGCTTAGTTTGGCTGGATAAGAAATTCCGGCTTGAAGATTATTTTCTTTAAGAATGTTGAATACTGGCCCCCACTCTCTTCTGACTTGTAAGGTTTCTGCCAAGAGATCCACTGTTAGTCTGATGGGCTTCCCTTTGTGGGTAACCTGACCTTTCTCTCTGGCTGCCCTTAACATTTTTTCCTTCTTTTCAACCTTGGTGAATCTGACAATTAAGTCTTGGGGTTGCGCTTCTTGAGGAGTATCTTTGTAGTGTTCTCTGTATTTCCTGAATTTGCATGTTGCCCTGCCTTAGTAGGTTGGGGAAGTTCTCCTGGATAATATCCTGCAGAGTGTTTTCCAACTTGGTTCCATTCTCCCCGCCATTTTCAGGCACCCCAATCAAATATAGATTTGGTCTTTTCACATAGTTCCATATTTCTTGGAGGCTTTGTTCATTTCTTTTTATTCTTTTTTCTCTAATCTTGTCTTCTCACTTAATTTCATTAATTTTATCTTCAATCACTGATATCCTTTCTTCCACTTGATTGAATCAGCTGTTGAAGCTTGTGCTTTGTTTACCTACTCAAGCCTCAGCAATGGCAGATGCCCCTCCCCCCGCCAGGCTGCTGCCTCGCAGGTTGATCTCAGACTGCTGCACTAGCAGTGAGCAAGGCTCCATGGGCATGGAACATGCCAAGCCAGGTATGGGAGAGAATCTCCTGGTCTGCCAGTTGCAAAGACTGTGGGTAAAGCACAGTATTTGGGCGGAAGTGTTTCATTTTTCCAGGTATGGTCTGTCATGGCTTCCCTTGGCTATGAAAGGGAAATCCCCCGACCCCTTGTGCTTCCCAGGTGAGGCAACGCTCTGCCCTGCTTCGACATGCCCTCTGTGGGCTGCACCCACTGAAACACTTCACCTTTAAACACACACATAGGTTAAAAGTAAAGGAATGGAAAATGATATTCCATGCCAATGGAAACCAAAAAATTAACAGAAGTAGCTATACATATACAGACAAACTAGATTTCAAGACAACAGCTATAAGAAGAGACAAAGAAAGATACTACATAATGAAAATAGGGTCAATTCTGCAAGAAGATATAACAATTTTAAATATATACACAATCAACACTGGAAAACCCAGATATATAAAGCAAATATTATTCGAGCTAAAGAGAGAGACCCAAATACAATAATAGCTGGAGACTTCAACACCCCACTTTTAGCATTGGATAGATATCCAACAAAAAATCAACAAATAAATTCAGACTTAGTCTGTACTATAAACTAAATGAATCTAGTAGATATTTACAGAACGTTTGATTCAACAGCTGCAGAATACACATTCTTTTCCTCAGCACGTGGATCATTCTCTAAGATAGATTATATTTTGGTGTAACAAGAAAAGGCTTAAAATATTCAAAAACTTGAAGTAATATCAAGCATCTTTTCTGACCACAATGGAATAAAACTAGAAATCAATAACAAAAGGAATTCTGGAAACTATACAAATACATGGAAATTAAGCGATATGCTCCTGAATGAACAGTGGGTCAATGAAGAAATTAAGAAGAAAATTGAAAAATTTCTTGAAACAAATGATAATGGGAACACAACATATGAAAACCTATGAGATACAGCAAAAGCACTAAGAGTGAAGTTTATAGCTATAAGCACCTATGTTAAAAAAGAATAAAATCTTCAAATAAATAACTGTATGATGCCTCTTACAGAACTAGAAAAGCAAGAGCAAAACAAACCAAAAGTTAGTAGAGAAAATAAAGATCAGAACAAAAATAAATGAAATTGAAATGAAGAAAATAATAGAAAATACAAAAAAAAAAAAGGAAAAAGTCGGGTTTTTTAAAAGATAAACAAAATTCACAAAACTTTAGACAGACTCACTAAGAAAAAAAGATAGAAGATGAAAATAAGTAAAATCAGATGAAAAAGGAAATATCACAACCAATACCACAAAAAATTCAAAGGATCAATAGTAGCTACTATGGGCAACTATGTGCCAATAAATTGGAAAATCTAGAATAAGTAGATAAATTCCTGGACACATACAACCTACTAAGATTGAATCATGAAGAAATTTTAACCTGAACAGACCAGTAGCAAGTAACAGGATCAAAGTCTTCCAGCAACACAGAAATGCCTGAGACCCAATGGCTTCACTGTTGAAATCTAAAAAAACATTTAAAGAAGAACTAATACCAATCCTACTTAAACTATTCCAAGAAACAAAGGAGGAGGGAATAATTCCAGACTCATTCTATGAGGCTATATTGCTCTGATACCAAAGCCAGAGACACATCAAGAAAAGAAAACTACAGGCCAACATCCCTGATGAATATAGATGCAAAAATCCTCAACAAAATATTAGCAAACCGAGTTGCACAACACATTGAGAAGATCATTCATCATGACCAAGTGGGATTTATTCCAGGGATGCGAGGATGGTTCAATATACACAGATTGGTCAATACGATACATCATATCAACAGAATGGAGGACAAAAATCATATGATCATTTCAATAGATGCTGAAAAAGCATTTGATAAAATTTGACGTTGCTTCATTATAAAATCCCTTTAAAAACTGGGTATATAGATGGAACATACCTCAACATAATAAAAGACATATATGACAGACCCACAGCTAGTATCATGCTGAATGGGGATCAGAACATGACGAGGATACCTATTTTCACCACTGTTACTAACATAGCATTAGAAGTCCTAGCTAGAGCAATCAGACAAGAGAAAGAAATAAAGGGCCTCCTAATTGGAAAGGAAGAAGTTAAATTATCCTTGCTTGCAGATGATATGATCTTATATTTGGAAAAACCTAAAGACTCCACCAGAAACCTATTGGAACTGATCAAACAAGTTCAGTAACATTGCAGGATACAAAATCAAGATACAAAAATCAGTAGCATTACTATATGCCAACAGTGAACCATCTGAAAAAGAAATCAAGAGAATAATCCCATTTACAATAGCTACAAATAAATTCAAATACCTGAGATTTAGCCAAGGAAGTGAAAGATCTCTACAATGAAAACTATAAAATATTGATGAAAGAAATTGCAGAGGACATACAAAAAAAGAAAAGATATTCTATGTTCATGGATTGGAAGAATCAATATTGTAAAAATGTCCATACTACCCAAAGCAATCTACAGATTCATAGCAATCCCTATCAAAATACCAATGACATTCTTCACAGAAACAGAAAAAACATTTCTAAAATTTATGTGGAACCACAAAAGACCCAGAATAGTCAAAGCTATCCTGAGCCAAAAGAACAAAACTGGAGGATCATGTTACCTGATTTCAAATTATACTACAGAGCTATAGTAAAGAAAACAGCATGATACTGGCATAAAAGCAGATACATAAACCAAAGGAACAAAATAGAAAAGTCAGAAACAAATCCATACATCTATAGTGAGCTCATTTTTGACAAAGATGCCAAGAACATACATTAGGAAAAAGACAAACTCTTCAATAAATGATGCTGGGAAAACTGGATATCTATATGCAGAATGAAACTAAATCTCTATCTCTTGTCTTGTACAAAAATAAAATCCAAATTGATTAAAGACTTAAATCTAATATCTCAAACTATGAAACTACTACAAGAAAACATTGAGGAATCTTTCTAGGAAATTGGACTGGACAAAGATTTCTTAAGTCGTATCCCACAAGCACAGGAAACCAAAGCAAAATTGGACAAATGGGATCACATCAAGTTAACAAGCTTCTGCACAGCAAAGGAAACAATCAACAAAATGAAGAGACAACCCACAGAATGGGAGAAAATATTTGCAAACTACCCACCTGACAAGAGATTAATAATCAGAATATATAAAGAGCTCTAACAACTCTATATGAAAAAACCTAACAATCTTATTAGCCCTTTTCCCATTGGCCTTAAGAACACTTGCCAACAGTGCTTGCAAGTATTAACCAAGGAAATGAAAGTAAGATAAGTATTATTTTTGCATTGCTCCAGTACATTGACTTTGAAAACAAAACACATCATTCTATTTATAGCATTCTGTTTTTAGTAATGGTATTTCCATTTACAAAATATGGTAAATCTCAATTGATAAAAAATGTCAAATTTTAGAAAATGTAGCCTTCCTAGATGTCACATTATCATTGTTCTTGTACAGTTTTTGGCTGAGGGTTCATTTGAAGAATCCGAGTTTTCTGAAATAGACGATTCTGATGAGTTAGATGATTCTGATGTTAGTTCTGTTTAGAAAAAAACTCCAAGAACAGTTTTTATATTTTATTTTTACATTGAAAATCAGTCAGATTTGCTCCAGCCTCAAAGAGTGTGTTTATGTAAAATTAAATGAGTGCTGGTAGTGAGCTGCACTTTTCTTTTACTAAAAAGGAAAAGGGTTAAAAAATGTGCAAAAGACCTGAATAGATGTTTCTGAAAGGAAGAGATACAAATGGCAGTCATATGAAAAGGTGCTCAACCTCATTGATCATTAGATAAATGCAAATCAAAACTACAATGAGATATCTCAGCCCAGTTAAAATTGATTTTATCCAAAAGACAAGCAATAACGAATAGTGCCAAATATGTGGAGAAAAGGGAAGCCTCATACTGTCAGTGGGAATATAGATTAATACGACCATTATGGAGATCAGTTTGAGGTTCCTCAAAACATCTAAAAATATAGTTACCATATGATCCAGCAATCCCACTGTTGGGTATATACCCAAAGGAAAAGAAATCAGTATACTGAAGAGATATCTACACTCCCATGTTTATTGCAGCACTATTCACAATAGTCAAGATTTGGAAGGAACCCAAAATGTTTATCAACAGATGAATGAATAAAGAAAATGCGGTTCATATACACACTTGAGCACTGTTCAGCCATATAAAATATGAGATCCTGTCATTTGCAACAACGTGGATGGCACTGGAGGTCATTGTGTTGAGTGAAATAAGCCAGGCACAGAAGGACAATCTTTGCTTTCATTTTTTATTTTCACTTAGTCATGGGAGCTAAAAATTGAAACAACTGGGCTCAATGGAGACAGAGAGCAGAATGATGGTTACCAGAGACTGAAAGTGTAGTGGGGAGAGAGAAGGGGAATGGTTAGTGGGTACAAAAAAGTAAAAAGAATGAATAAGTTCCAGTATTTGATAGTACAACAGGGTGACTATATTTAATAATAATTTAGTTGTATGTTTTAAAATAACTAAAAGAGTATGTTTGGATTGTTTGTAACACAAAGGATAAATGCTTGAGATTATGGATATCTCATTTACCCTGATGTAATTATTACACATTGTATGTCTGTATCATCAAAATATCCCATATACCCTATATATATATATACACACACACACACACATTATATATACACATAGTAGGTGGGTATGTGTATATATATACATATATATGCTGATATATATACATATACATATATATGCTGAATAAAAATATATATGTATGTATATTGATCAGTTAACTTTGCTGCAGTATGTGGCACCCTGAAAGAACTGTAATAGTAACGTCAAAGATAATTGATTATAGATCACCATAACAAATATAATAGTAATGAAAAAGTTTGAAATATTGTAAGAATTACCAAAATGTGACACTAAGAAGTGAGTACATGCTGTTAGAAAAATGGTGCAGAGTGTCCACAAACCTTCAATTTGAGAAAAAAAAAAATCTGCAAAGCACATTAATTCAAGGCACAATAAAATGAAGTATGCCTGTATTAATAATTTCTATCTTCTCTTTTTTTTTTTTTTTTGGTTAGCCTGGCTAGAGATTTATTAATTTTATTGATCTTTTCAAAGAACTAGATTTGGGTTTCATTGCTTTTCTCTCTTAATTTCCTGTTTTCAATTTCTTTGATTTCTGCCCTAATTTTACTATTTTATTTCTTCTACTTAATTTGGACTTAACTTGTCTTTCTTTTCTAGTTTCCTCAGGTAAAATTTTATATTATTGATTTTATATCTTTCTTTCTTATATATCCATTAAATGCTATAAATAGCCTTCTAAGCACTGCTTTTGCTGCGTTCTGAAAATTTCAATAAATTATACTTTTATTTTCATTTAGTTAAAAAAAATTTTTAACTTTTCTGAGATTTCATTTTTGACCAATGTGTTATTTATATGTATGTTGTTTAATATCCAAATGTTTTGGGGGTTTTCTTCCTATTTTTCTGTTACTGATGACTAGTTTAATTCCAATGTGGTCTAAGAGAATACTTTGTATGATTTTAATTATTTTAAATTTGTTAAGGTGTGTTTTAAAGCCCAAGATATGATTTATCTTGATTAATGTTCCACATTTATAGAATTTATAGAATTGACATTCTATGTCAATCAGGTCCAGTTAATTAACAGTGCTTTCAGTCCAATTATATCCTGATTTTCTGCCTGCTGAATCTGTTGATTTTTGAGAGAAGGATGTTGAAATTTCCAACTCTAAAAGTGGATTATTTCTTGTAGTTCTATCAGTTGGTTCTTTGTTTTTTATCCACTTGATAATCTGTGTTTTAATTGGTGTATTTAGACCATTCACATTTGAAGTCATTATTGATATAGTTTGATTAATATGTACCTTTTTATAATTGTTCTCTTTTTCCCCTGGTTCTTTATCTTTTTCTATCTTCCACTCTTTTTTTTTTCTTTCCTGGTTTAAGTTGAACATTTTATATGATTCAGTGTTCTCTTTTCTCTTAGCATATTGTTTGTTTCTTTTGAAACATTTTAAGTGGTTGTACTAGAGTTTGCAGTATGCATTTACAACTAATCTAAATCCACTTTCAAATAACACCATACTGATTCACCGAAAGTGCAGGTACTTTATAAAAAATATTCCTGGTTTCTCTCTCCCATCCCTTAAACATTTCTGTCATACATTTCACTTATTCATAAGCAATATCCAATATATCATTGCTCTTATTATTTTGAACAAACTTTTACCTGGTAGGCCACTGAAACATAAGAAAAATAAAATATTTTATTTTACCTTCATTTATGTGTTTTTGAACACTCTTCCTTTGTAATCCAGATCCATGTTTCTGACCTATATCATTTTCCTTCTCCCTGAAGAAGACCTTCTTTTAACATTTTTTGCAAGACAAGCTTACTGGTGACACATTTCCTCAATTTTTGTTTGTATGAGAAAGTATTTAAAGTGTTGAAAAAAACTCTAGGTTGGTGTTTTTTTTTTTTTTCTTTCAACACTTTAAATACTTCATTCCACTTTCTTCTTGCTTTCATGGTATCTGATAAGTTTCTGTAATTCTTACCCTTGTTCTTCTAATGATAAGGTGTTTTTCCCCCTCTGGTTTCCTTCAAGATTTTCTCTTTATCTTTGCTTTCCTGTGGTTTAAATATGATGTGCTTAAGTGTAGTTTTTTGTTTGTTTATTTTGTTATTTCTCGTGCTTGGTATTCACTGAACTTCCTTGCATCTGTGGTTTGGTATCTGTTAATAATTTTGGAATATTCTCAGCCATTATTATTTCAAATATTTCTTTTGTTTCTTTCTCTCTTTCTTCTTCTGGGATTCCTATTACATGTACATTACATCTTCTGTAGTTGTCACACAGTTCTTGAATATTCTATTTTTTCAGTAATTTTTCTCTTCGATTATCAGCTTGGGAAGCTAATATTACCATATCTTCAGTTTCACTGATTTTTTCCTGAACCATGTCTAGTCTACTGGCGAGCCCGTCAAAGACATTATGTATGTAATAGTGTTTTTGTTTCTAGCATTTGCTTATTTGCTTTTGATTCTTTCTTAGAATTTTCATCTATCTGCTTGTATTATCTGTCTATTTTTGAATGTTGTTCACTTTTTCCATTACAGCCCTTAACATATTAGTTATAGCTATTTTAAATTTCTGGTCTTGTAATTCCTAAATTTCTGCTGCATCCAAGTCTGGTTCTGATGCTTGCCTTGTCTCTTCAGACTGGTTGTTTTTTTGTTCTTTGGTTTTGGGTTTGTTTGTTTGTTTGTTTTGTCTTTTAGCATGTCTTGTAATTGTTGTAAAATGGACATAATAAAAGGTCAAAGGAACTGAGGTAAATAGGTCTTTTTGTGAGGTTTTATGTTCATCTATCTATGAGTTAGGCTTGTTTACTGTTTGCTGTAGCTGTAGGCATCGGGGCTAAACTTCCTCTAGTATCCTTGTTTTTGTCTCTGTGAGTTTTCCTAGAGACTTCTTTTTAAATAGAGTCTGATACTTGCAGTTGTTTTCAGCTATTTCAGTTGTTTTCAGTTATTATACAGGAGTTGGACTGATGTATTGGTAAGGTAGAAGGAAGGAAAGCATTCTGTAGTTCTCTAATGATGTCTGTCTTTTAGTGAGTCTGTGCCTCTGGGCTGTGACCTTCCCGAGTGCTTCAGAGTAGAACTGGGTATTTCTCTTCTCCAACTGGAAGGCTAGAGGAGTCTGGAGTTGGGTATTTCCCTTCCCTCAAGTTGTTTAGGTTCTGATAAAATCCACATTGGTTAGGCTCTGTAAAGTAGTCTCTCTTGAGGGCAAGGATTTGTTAAGGAGACTAGAACACTTTGGGTGTATTTCAAAGTGGTTACTTTCCCTCTCCCCTTGCCAGAAGCATAAGGGGTTTTTCTTCAGCCTTCACCCTAAGAACCTGGTGGGGATCCTGTAGGTAAAATTCACAAAAGTTTGGGGAGTTCCCCTAAGGCTGGGCCTTCAGGAGTTTTTATCTCTCAAGCTGCTCTGCACTCAGTCTCCAATAATTAGCCAGTTTCCCTTTAAGTATTTCTTTTTTTTTTTTTTGAGACGGAGTCTTGCTCTGTATCCCGGGCTGGACTGCAGTGGCCGGATCTCAGCTCACTACAAGCTCCGTCTCCCGGGTTCACGCCATTCTCCTGCCTCAGCCTCCCGAGTAACTGGGACTACAGGCGCCCGCCACCTCGCCCGGCTAGTTTTTTGTATTTTTAGTAGAGACGGGGTTTCACCGTGTTAGCCAGGATGGTCTCGATCTCCTGACCTCGTGATCCGCCCGTCTCGGCCTCCCAAAGTGCTGGGATTACAGGCTTGAGCCACCGCGCCCGGCCCCCTTTAAGTATTTCTATCCCATGCTGGCTTCAGTGTGGTTTCTGTTCCGAGTAAGCTGTGATTCTCTGTATCTACATTTATGTGTCTCCAGTTTTTATGGCAATGGCTTGTCCTGTGACGTCGATTCTTTGATGGATCTAAGAAGAGTTGTTGATTTTTAGTTTTTCAGCTTTTTTCTTATTGTGAAGATAAGAGAATGACTTCCAAGCTCTTTACATGTCAGACCAAAACCCAAAGTCAATTTAGTTTAATTTTTAAGATTTCTTAAGAGTTACTGCATTTTAAGAATTGTCTCTGCCCAATATATTTAAGGTGAAGTTTAAAAATTTCTAAGTGTTTGCATTTTGTTTACTTAATTTTTATTTTAATTGTATTTTAATTATATTACGGTCAACCTGTCCTCTGTTTCTTATTTTTTTTAAATTTGAATTTTCTTCGTAGTATATTATACAATGAATTCTATAACCTTTTTATAGATATTTAAAAACTATTTCTAACAATATGCTAAGTGTAGCGTCAACATTGTTGATTACATTATTTAAATATTCTATGTCCATTGTATTTATTCAATGAATACTTGTGTGTGTGTTTTGGTCTATAAGAAAATGTTTTATTATTTTATCTGTAATAATTTCAACTGTAATTTTAGATTCAGTGTACATTTGTTACATGAGTATATTGAGTGACACTGAAATTTGGGGTATGAATGATCCTGTCACTCAGATAATGAGGATAGTACCCAATAGGTTATTTTTCAGCACTTATCCCCTTTCTCCCTCCCCTCTTTTGGGGCCTCCAGTATCTATTGTTGCCATCTTTATGTCCATGTGCACCCAAGGCTTAACTCCCACTTGGAAGTGAGAATATGCAGTATTTGGTTTTCTGTTCCTGCATTAATTTGCTTAGTATGATGGCTTCCAGCTGCATCCATGTTGCTGCAGAAGGCATGATTTCATTCTTTTTCATGGCTACACAGTATTCCATGGAGCATATGTACCACATTTTCTTATCCAATCTACCACTGATAGGCATCTAGATTGATTCCATGTCTTTGCTAGCAAATATTTGTTGAACATCAATATGATTCAGGTGGCATGCTAGTTATCTGTGAAACAATGGTGAGCACAATAGAACAATCCTTGTCATTATGAGACTCATAATCTAGAGGTAAGACGCAGACAAGTAAACAGACAACTGTAATACAATGAAAAAAAAGCTGTAATGAGGATCATACAGAGTACTATGTAAGAACATAGAAAGGGCAATATAACGCAGATGGGGAGTTAGGGAAGGCTTTCTAGGAAGAAGTTATGATCAAGCTGAGACCTAAAGGATAAATAGGAGCTAACCAAGTAAAGAATGAATAAAAAATGTTCCAAACATGTTTGAAGACCTGGATGTGATAGTTAGGAAACTGAAGTTCACTGTGGCTGGATTGTGAATGTGACTGGGGGATAGAGAGCAGGGAGGCAAAAATAAGACTGGAGAGGACCCAAATCATGTGAAGCCTTTTGCTCATAGTAAGGAGTTTAGAATTTATCCTAAGGTAAGTGAGGAGGTATTGAAAGAATTTAAGCAAGTGAGTGATACAATATGAATTGTACTTTAGGAAGATTCTATACCTTCAAAATGGAGTATGAATTGGAATGTGGGAATATAAGAGTGTATTTAACCCTATATTATTACCACCCCTGATTTCTATTTTTAATTAAATTTGAGTTACCTGAGTATATTTGAATGCATTCACCTTTTAAAAATAATTAGGACCTAATTCTCACACCTTGTACAAAAATCCATGCAAAATAGATCATGGATTTAAATGTAAACTGTAAAACATTTTTGGAAGTAAACATAGGATAAAATCTTTGGGAACTACAGGTGGATAAAGAGTTCTTATGCCTGAGACCAAAAGCACAAATCTTTAAAAGAATAACAATTGCTAAATTAGACTTTATCAAAATGAAAAAAATGCACTGGGAAAAGATGTTAAGAGGATGAAAAAACAAGGTGCAGATTGGGGAAAAAAATGCTTGCAACTCACAACTGCAACAGAGAATATGTTTCCACAATATATATAAAGTGTGCTCAGAACTCAGCAGTAAAAAAAAAAAAAAAATCAAACAATCCAATTAGAAAATGGTCAAAAACATGAACAGACATTGAACTAAAGAAAACAAATAGGACAGACTAAGATGGTAGATTAGAAGCAGCTTCATTCAGTCCATGGCTTTTATGGAGAGGAATGAAAATGGTGAGTGAATTCTGCACCTTCAACTGAGGTATCCAGGTTCTCATACTGGGACTGACTAGGCAGATGACTTGACCCATGGACAGCAAGGAAAGCAGGGTGGAGCGATGGCCTACCCGGGAGTGGTACAGAGCCAGGATAGCCCCACCACCAGCCAAGGGAGGTGGTGAGTGATTGTGCAACCCTTCCTGAGAAACCACACTTTTCCCACAGATCTTTGCAACCTGCAGATCAGGAGATCCCCTCGTGAACCCACACCACCAGGGCCTTGGGTCTGAAGCACAGGGTTGTATAGAGTCTCAGCAAAGTAGCTGATCAGGCACACATGGAGACACAGGAGCTTTGCATACTCCACCCCTGGAAATTCCAGTTGAGGTGGGATATCATTTGTACATTTCCCTAGGAAGGGGGTTGAATAAAGGGAGCCAACTGGCATTGTTCTATGGGCCCCACTTCCATGGCACCTCACAAGTTACAATCCACTGGGTTAGAATTCCAGCTGGCCAGAGGCAGCAGGCTGGAGACTGCCTGAGATGGACTGAGTTCCTGGGGGGAGGGGCAGATGCCATCTCTGTGGTTCAAGTCAGCCGTTCTAGCCTGCTGGCTCCAGAGAGTCCAGGTGGTCCAGACCGGCAGGAGTTCTCCACAAGGAAGCACAGCTGCTGCTGTGCCAGATCATGGCCAGACTGCTTCTTTAAGTGGGATCCCAACCCATCTCTCCTCACTGAGGTGTGGGGGGAGGGACTCCCTGTGGGAATTTCAACAATTCTGGCCAGGGTTATATGGACATAACTCTGATCTCCCTGAGATGGAGCCCCCAGGGGGAGGGGCAACCACTGTCTCTGCAGTTCAGCTGACAGCATTTCCAGCCTGCTGGCTCTGGAGAGTCTGGGTGGTTTGGACAAGGTCGTGAGGTTCCCCCTAGTGCAGCACATTTGCTCAGTCAAAGGGCAGCCAGACTGTTTCTTTAAGTTGGCCCCTGATCCCATTCCTCCTGACTGGGTGAGACCTCCCAACAGGGGTCTCCAGACACCTCCTAGAGGAGTGTTCAGACCAGCATCAGATTGGTGACCACTGGGACGGAGCTTTCAGAAGAAGGAGCCAGCTGCCATCTTTTCTGTTTTGCAGCCTTCACTGGTGATATATCCAGGTGAGGGAGGGACCAAGGTGACTAGGGTCTGGAGTGGACCCCCAGCAAACTGCAGCAGTCTGTGGAAGAGTGGCCTGACTGTTAAAAGATAAACAAACAAACGGGAAGCAACAGCAACAACAACAAAAAAGACCCCACAAAAACCCATATTCAAAGGTTAGCAACCTCAAAGATCAAAGATGAACCCACAAAGATGAGAAAGAATCAGTGCAAAAACACTGAAAACTCAAAATGCCACAGTGTCTCTTCTCCTCCAAATGACCACAGCACCTTTCCATCAAGGGCACAGAACTGGGCCGAGGCTGAGATGGCTAGATTGACAGAAGTGGGCTTCATAAGGTGAATAATAATGTGTTGCAGGAAGTCAGGGACCCCGAATAGAGGGACCAGCTGGAGCCACAGCAGAGGAACATAAATTACAAAGATTTCATTTTAATATGGACATATATCAGTTCCCAAAATTAATACTTTTATAATTTCTTACACCTGTCTTACTTTAATCTCTTAATCCTGTTATCTTCATAAGCTGAGGATGTACATCACCTCAGGACCACTATTGTGTTAACTGTATTAATTGATTGTAAAACGTGTGTTTTAACAATATGAAATCAGTGCACCTTGAAAAAGAACAGAATAACAGCGATTTTAGGGAACAAGGGAAGACAACCATAAGGTCTGACTGCCTGCGGGATTGGGCAGAATAGAGCCATATTTTTCTTCTTGCAGAGAGCCTATAAATGGACGTGCAAGTAGGGAAGATATCACTAAATTCTTTTCCTAGCAAGCAATATTAATAATTAAGACCCTGGGAAAGGAATGCATTCCTGCGGGGGAGGTCTATAAACAGCCACTCTGGGAGTGTCTGTCTTCTGTGGTTGAGATAAGGACTGAAATACGCCCTGGTCTCCTGCAGTACCCTCAGGCTTACTAGGGTGGGGAAAAACCCCACCCTGGTAAATTTGAGGTCAGACCGGTTCTCTCCTCTTGAACCCTGTTTTCTGTTGTTTAAGATATTTATCAAGACAATACATGCACAGCTGAACATAGACCCTTATCAGTAGTTCTGTTTTGCCTTTTGTCCTGTTTCCTTGGAAGGATGTGATCTTTGTTCTCTTTTTTGCCCTTTGAATCATATGATCTTTGTGACCTACTCCCCATTCACACAGCCCCTCCCCTTTTGAAACCCTTAATAAAAATCTGCTGGTTTTGCAGCTCAGGTGGGTATCACAGTCCTACCAATATGTGATGTCACTCCCGGAGGCCCAGCTGTAAAATTCTTCTCTTTGTACTCTTTATTTTTATTTCTCAGCTGGCCAACACTTATGGAAAATAGAAAGAACCTACGTTGAAATATTGGGGGCAGGTTCCCCTGATAATAATGAACTTTGCTAAGCTAAAGGAACGTGTTTTAACCCAGTGCAAAAAAAGCTAAGAATCATGAAAAAAATGATACAGGAACTGATAACCAGAATAGCCAGTTAAGAGAGGAACATAAATGACCCAATGGAGCCAAAAACCACAACAGGAGAACTTCACAAAACAATCACAAGTATCAATGGCAGAATAGACCAAGTGAAGGAAAGACTTTCAGAGCTTGAAGGCTATTTTTCTGAAACAAGACAGGTGGACAAGAAAAGAGAAAAAGGAATGAAAGGGAACAAACAAAACCTCCAAGAACTATGGGATTATGTAAAAAGACCGAACCTACGACTGATTGGGGTACCTGAAAGATATGGGGAGAACAGAAACAAGTTGGAAAACATACTTCACGATATCATCCAGAAGAAATTCCCCAACCTAGCAAGACAGGCCAACATTCAAATTCAGGAAATCCAGAGAACCCCGGTAAGATGCTCCATGAGAAGATCAACCCCAAGACATATAATTGTCAGATTCTCCAAGGTTGAAATAAGAGAAAAAATGTAAAGGACAGCCAGAGAGAAAGGCCAGGTCACCTACAAAGGGAAGCTCATCAGACTAACAGCAGGCCTCTCAGCAGAAACCCTACAAGCCAGAAGAGATTGGGAGCCAGTATTCAACATTCTTAAAAAAAGAGTTTCCAACCCAGAACATCTGGCCAAACTGAGCTTCATAAGCAAAAGAGAAATAAGATCCTTTTCAGAAAAACAAATGCTGAGGGAATCTATCACCACCAGGCCTCCCTTGCAAGAGCTCCTGAAGGAAGCACTAAATATTGAAAGGAAAAATCTTTGCCAGCCACTACTAAGACACACTGAAGTACAGAGACTAGTGACACTATGAAGCAACCACATCAACAAGTCTGCAAAATAACCAGCTAGCATCATGATGACAGGATCAAATTTACACATAACAATATTAACCTTAAATGTAAATTAGCTAAATGCCCCAATTAAAAGACATCAAATGGCAAGCTGGATAAAGAGTGAAGACCCATCAGTATGCTATCTTCAAGAGACCCATCTCATGTGCAAAGACATACGTAGGCACAAAATAAAGGGATGGAGGAAAATTTACCAAGCAAATGGAAAGCAGAAAAAATCAGGGGTCACAATTATGGCGTCTGACAAAACAGATTTTAGATCAACAAAGATCAAAAAAGACAAAAAAGGGCATTACATAATGGTAGAGTTCAATTCAACAAGAAGAGCTAACTATCCTAAATATATATGCACCCAATACAGAAGCACCCAGATTCATAAAGCAAGTTCTTAGAGACCTATAAAGAGACTAAGACTCCCACACAATAATACTAGGAGACTTTATCACTCCACTGTCAATATTAGACAGATCATTAAAATGGAAAATTAAGAAAGATATACAGGACCTGAACCCTGCTCTGGATCAAGCAGACCTGATAGATATCTACTGAACTCTCCACCCAAAAACAATAGAATATGCATTCCTTTCAATGCCACGTGGCACTTACTCTAAATTGATCACATAATTGTAAATAAAACACTCCTCAGCAAATGCACAAGAGCTGAAATCATAACAGTCTCTCAGACCACAGCACAATCAAATTGGACCTCAAGATTAAGAAACTCACTCAAAATCACACATCCACATGGAAATTGAACAACCTGCTCCTGAATGACTCCTGAGTAAATAATGAAATTAAGGTGGAAATCAAGATGTTCTTCGAAACTAATGAGAACAAAGACGCAATGTGCCAGAATCCCTGGGACACAGCTGAAGCAGTGTTAAGAGGGATATTCATAGCATTAAATGCCCACATCAAAAAGCTAGAAAGATCTCAAATCAGCAAGCTAACATCACAACTAAAAGAATTAAAAGAACCCCAAAGCTAGCAGAAGACAAGAAATAACCAACATCAGAGCAGAATTGAAGGAGATAGAGACACAAAAACCCTCCAAAAATCAACAAAACCAGGAGCTGTTTTTTTGAAAAAATTAATAAAATAGACTGCTAGCTAGACGAATAAAGAAGAAAAGAGAGAAGAATCAAATAGACACAATTAGAAATGGTAAGGGGGATATCACCGCTGACCCCACAGAAATACAAACGACCATTGGAGAATGTTATGAACACCTCTGTGCAAATAAACTAGAAAACCTAGAAGAAATGGATAAATCCCTGGACACATACACCCTCCCAAGTCTAAACCAGGAAGAAGCTGAATCCCTGATTAGACCAATAACAAGTTCTGAAATTGAGGCAGCATTAAATAGCCTGCCAATGAAAAAAAGCCCTGGACCAGATGGATTTACAGCTGAATTCTACCAGAGGTACAAAGAGGAGCTGGTACCATTTCTTCTGAAACTATTCCAAACAATTGAAAAGGAGGGACTCCTCCTCAACTCATTTTATGAGGCCAGTATCATGCTGATAACCAAAACCTGGCAGAGATACAACAAAAAAAGAAAACTTCAGGCCAATATCCCTGATGAACCTCGATGCAAAAATCCTTAATAAAATCACAGACATGGCCTGGCACAGCAAGCCTAACCAGTGTGTCAGAGATCTAGGGGAACTGGCTCCCCATGGCAGTACTCTGAATTAGTTCTGGGGATGTGCACATGGTCATGCCAAGTGTCCCTCCTCCAAGAGCTTCTGTTAGACTAGAGGTATAAATGATGCTGAATAAGGGCCCCTGGACTTAATACCAGATAAAGCATGGAGATACGTGGACAACCTGGGCATGTTACTTGTTCTTCCTGGGTCACAGTTTCTTTATGTTTGAAATAGGGATGGCAGCACCTGCTTTCTTAGTAACACTGTGAGGGTAAAATCTACGTATAAAAATGCCTTAGAAATGTAAAGACCTGAGAGTCTTTGAGCAAACCAGAAAGTTATCAAGAACTTTTCTTTTTGTGCAATTCAGTATATTTTGGGGGGTAAATTTTAAACACCAAATAATCCTCAACAAACGAATGTACACATAGTTCCTGGAATGAGGCAAATATACTCCTCCTGGAACATAAAACAATTAAAAATTCCAACAAATTTATCAAGTATGTAAATAAGTGTTGATAACTTGAAAAATAAAAAAGGAATAAAATCATGATACATCAACATGAATGAACCTTGAAAACATTATGCTAAGAAGCTAGACATAAATGGACAATTTTAAATAATTCCATTTATATATTTATATTATATTAAGAGATAGGAGGATCCGTTGTTTCAACCCAGGGAGAAAATGTGGCCTTTGACTGAAGAAGAGACCCGTGTCATGTTTGAGAAGATCGCAAAATACATCGGGGAGAATCTTCAGCTGCTGGTGGACCAGCCCAATGGCACCTACTGTTTCCATCTGCACAACGACCGGGTGTACTATGTGAGTGAAAATATTATGAAGTTGGCCGCTAATATCTCTGGGGACAAGCTGGTGTCGCTGGGGTCCTGCTTTGTTAAAGTCACTAAAACCCACAAGTTTTGGTTGCACGTCACAGCCCTGGATTACCTTGCACCTTATGCCAAGTATAAAGTGTGGATAAAGCCTGGTGCAGAGCAGTCGTTCCTGTGTGGGAAGCATGTGTTGAAATGTGGTCTGGGTCGAACCACTGAAAATACTTCTCAGTACCAGGGCGTGGTGGTGTACTCCATGGCAGACATCCCTTTGCCTTTTGGGGTGGCAGCAAAATCTACACAAGACTGCAGAAAAGTAGACCCCATGGCGATTGTGGTATTTCATCAGGCAGACATTGGGGAATATGTGCGGCATGAAGAGATGTTGACTTAAAACGAAGTCATTGCAAGGACAGGCGGCTGTATGGAAGGGCCAGCTTTGTTTCCTGTGTTTGTGTGGACTCCACCATCATGTTGAATTTTGTCAACACTCTGACCTCTTCAGGGACTTCTTATTTACTGTACTCTCTATCATTGACAAATGCAGGCTGGATTCTTATTGTATACAGAGATGGCTCAAAAATGGGGTTTCAGATCTTTGTGTTTGTGATGAAATAGAATACTCTGTTTCATATTTGAATCAGAGGGCTTCTTGTTCTGAGAAATAGGTTCAAAATCATTGGAACTAGGAACAAGAATAGCTTATTGTTATCTGTGATAACACTTTTTTTTCTAAACTCATGATAACACAGGGATTGTCTTTTTTATTAATATGCAAGTTAGTCATTTCCATAACAGAATAATAAACCACATGTGGGGTTTTAAAAATGAAATTTGTCTAAAATAATAAGAGCAATTCAGCTATTTTTCTATACAGTAATTGGTGTGTGGTATGGAAGAAAAACGGATTCAAACCCCACTTCTGCCATCTACCAGCTATATAGCCTTGAGTGAGTCATTCAGCTTTAATACAGTTCACTTTCTTCTCTTTAAAAAGACACGAAACTTTAAAAAGTAGCTTTGGCCATCTACCTGAGAATTAGAAATTCTGATTTTTGGAATTAGAAATCATGATTGTAGGCTGGGCACAGTGGCTCACGCCTGTAATCCCAGCACTTTGGGTGGCCAAGGCAGGTAGATCACTTGAGGTCAGGAGTTTGAGACCAGCCTGGCCAACATGGTGAAACCCCATCTCTACTAAAAATAAAAAAATTAGCCAGGTGTGGTGGCACATGGCTGTGGTCCTAGTTACTTCGGAGGCTGAGGCAGGAGAATGGCTTGAACCAGGGAAGCAGAGGTTGCAGTGAGCCGAGATCGTGCCATTGCAATCTAGCCTGGGCAAAAAAATGAGACTCCATCTCAAAAATAAATAAATAAATTTTTACAAGCTGTTTTCTCAGTATTTTTCTTGGATGAGATGATCCTAGGCTGATTGTACAGTGTACAGTGCCTGGGGAATGATAGGTGTGGAATAAATGGTAAGAATTATTTTTATATTATGTATATTATGTATTCCTGTTATTAAGTGTAGAGTTTTATGAGGAGTATAATTTGATTATATTACCTTCTTTTTTACAAGCTGTTTTCTTAGTATTTTTCTTGGATGAGATGATCCTAGGCTAGAATGTTTTTTTCATCACTATGATTTTATAAAACATAATTTTTTCTATGAACCTTTACTTACTTGACTGGATTGGACTAAAAGCACTGATCAGAGACTGTGACATAAAAATTCAGGCCCTTTGTCCTTCCCCGTGCCTCCCAAAGTTATTTTAAGATTGTTAGAATATTTCTTTAATAACATTTTGTAGACAAAAAATTTAAAGACTACCTGTATATTTAATGAATTTAATATATTTAATGAATATACGGCTTATTTTAAGTTCCAAAAGTGAAGTCTTTAAGAATAAAACATTACCAACTCCTGCTTTTATATAAAAAAAAAGAGATAAATGTATTTTCATATCCCAGTTTTATCCTCGTCTATTCATAAAAGTCAGGCTGCCCAAAGGAAGCATGCAACACTGCAAGGAATGCAATTTAGTGTGGCTGGGCAACTTTGGCCAGAGGGGGTGCAGAAGGGAGAAAGAAGACGGAAGACAGTCTAAGACTCAAGGCATCTTGCAACTCTGAGACTTCAGAGGTGAGGCCACCTATGAACTGAGTAGATGTCTGGGAAAACATGTAATTCAAGGCAGTTCTAAAACCCTGTGGGTTTTGTGTGGATTCTGAGGTAATCCTACAGTAGGAAGTCCAGCCAAATGGTGAGAATAAGCAAGAGTCTTGGAGAAAAAGGAACAGAATGAAGGCAATGTCCGACCATAATGCATGCTCTTGCAAGGACAGACAGACACCATGATCTCCTCAGGATCTTCTGAGGCAGTTAGTGTGAAAGGAGGCAACTTGCCACCAAAATGGGAAAGAAGTGGTTAAACAGCAACAATAGGGCTCCTGCTTCCTAGAGGTATTGGGTGACATTTCCCTGCAACAATCCTAGAATCTTAAAGTGTGGTGTCGGTTTCACTTAGGATTCCAAATTGGAAGTGACTTTTCCTGGCAAACGCAGTTTAAAGTGTTTCTTTCAGTGTCATGCTGTACAGAAAAATACTAGTCCCACAGAGAAAATTAGTCACAAAAACAGAAGGAAAAAAATACAACATGAATGCAGACCCAGGACACTAAAGTCAGAGAGACAGAACCACAGCCTCACACAACCATTGCTTACATTGTGTAGAGCATTACTGGAAGGAAACAAAGTCTTCAACAGAAACCTGCTGCACCACTCTTAGCAAACTCCTTTGTTTGGCCTGGGGCCACTTTACCTGTGTATTGTTTTGTAGCAGATTTTCCAGGTAATGCTTAGATTTTTCATGCTCCCCCAGTTCATTGGATTGGGCTTCAGAGGCTCTTTCTGGTGTGTGTCTGATTCAAATTGTATTGTTCTAAGATACCTTGTCTTCCAAACAAAAATCATCCTTGACATGCAGAAAAACTACTGATTTCTCAACAGATTTATAATGGAACAGATATAATGATGTGACCTAGAGCAATTTCTTTAACCTCATACAGAATCAAATTCCCCATCTGAACATAAACGTATTTACCTCATAGGTTTATTGTGAAACTTAAAATAAAATATATAATTTACCTTGCATAATGCTTAGCATATAGTAAGCACCAAATATACATTAGTTATTAATATTGTTATTTTCATGAGCAAACTTAGTAGGGATAAAAGCTCAGAAACACTGGGTAGGAGCTTGAGCTAGCCATAGAGACCTTGAATTGTAACCTGGCCTTCAGATTCCTCATCAGAAGGGTGGGACCAGGAATAAGAGCGTTACACTTGGCACAAGTCCAAACTGCATGACTGCACAAACACTGTAACTGCTCTGTATTCAGACACATTTGAAAGGATTTTTCCAGCATAAATTTCTAAATGTGCTGCTTGTTTTGTAATTCAATCTAGGGCAGCAGCAGCAGTGCTATCATTATTTACATTTCTACCTTTTGGTCTTGGATCCAAGATATTTGCAGCAGTATGAATTGGCTCATAAGAAAATTCTTCTCTTTTCTTCAAAAAAGTTTCATGTTACTTTCTTTTATACCTGTAAGCAAGTAATTATTAATAATCTTTTACATTGATTTGTTTCTGAGACATTTGGTCAGAAATAATTTGCAGAAATAAATTGATTCAGACACTGTAGCTAATTTAACATTAATTTTTTCCTATTTATCTGATTTTTAGAAATTATTCCAGTAGAGGAGAACCTCATTAGCAACATATTAGCTTTCTAATATTGTTAATACAATTTTTTCATTTTAATGAACAAAAGGCAATAAAAAGACCTTGTAAACAATTAGAAAATCATCTTGCCCTCAATTAAATTTTCTATTCTCCAAGATTTAAATCTTCAACAGTAACCTAAATAGCTGTTAACCCTCTATTTATGAACGTAAAGGGGAGAAAACATTTTGTTTATGTCAAGTCTTAAGATTGTTTCAATAGTGACCAGTTCCTTTTCACTCTTTACTTTATCTTGGTTGTGTTTGAGTCGTTAAGTCGTAAGTTCTCGGACATTAATAACTGCACATTCTGGAAGGACTTTCTTTAAATCTTTTATTGTCTCCTCTTGGCTCCAAACTGTGGATCTGGGACCACGTACAACTCCAAGTAAACTTTCAGCCTTCAAATGACCTCAGTATTACATCCTTCCTGAAGTATTGCAGAATTTTTCTCTAAATTAAAGGAGAATCACAGGACGTCACACTTAATGACTCCTGATTCAAAGTTAATTTTCCTTCCTTTGATGCCTAAATCTACTTCAGCACCTAATTATATAATTCTGCTTTGGAAGGGACCCTAGAGCTTAATCTAATTTTCAACTAACTGCAGGATTCATTATTAGAGAACCAATGATAGTTTGTAAATCAGTCTTTGAGCATTTACCTAATAAAACTATTCCATCAGTAGTTAGAAACATATTTCTTAAAATGAGCTAAGACCCACCTCCTTAAAACTTCCTTTGAGCAAAGGTTCATGGCCCCACATAAGAAGAGATTTTCCTATTTTCATTTAAAGTATCATCTTATTAAATTATCTCTAAATGGATCAAATATAGCATATTTTAACAGGAAGTATTCCTAGTGGTTCTATCTCCATTAATACATACTCCAAAATATTGCCCACTCTTTTAAGCTACCAGCCCTGATGCAGTATCCCAAATATCAGTGCCAAAACCAGAAGTGCATTCTCCTATTACATTAGTAATAATTGTACAGTATGGTGGCAGGAAATGCACTTTCAGTTCACTGGCTATAGCTATTAAACTATGCGGAAATGACTGCCTGGAAGGCAGCCAGGTCCCTTGGCTTTAAGGCCAGCTCTGAGGAAGACAAAGGTAATACAAGAAGGGAAACTATGCCACCTGACCAAAAGCATTATTGAGACACTCTAAAGCAGTGCTTCTCAGCTCTTTGTGGTGAAGGAACTTTTTTTTTTTTAATTTCCAATCGGCCATGGACTTTTGTAAAATAGAAAATTATGCACTTGAATAAACCAGCAATGTGAAATGTTCTAAAAATTTCTAAATACTTACCATTTGTATACTTGATCAGTATAACTATATACTTTCATGATTTATATACTTATTATACTTATCTCATAAGGGACTGGTAACAGTTTTGGAGAAAGGATGAGAATTACATTTGCCATCCTATTCTTTTAGTATGGTTCAAGTGACATGCTAGAAAGGAACTATTCCTGCTGCTGGTAAGTACCAGAGATGTGTGTATGTTAAATATAAGATTGGTGGCCATGCTTAACAAGATAGTAAACACTTGGCTATAAAGATAGTATCAATGAAAACAATTGCCATTTATTAACCATGTTTAAAGTAGTTTAATGATGAAATCTTGGTTAATCATATGAATATGGGGAAAAGTATATTTGCCCAGAAGTAGGTTGTATCAAAAAGCATTTTCTCACAGTTACGTAATTACCAAGAATAGAGTTTAGGGAGTGACACTGCCAAGCAGGCAAAAGAGAAGACTTCCAAAAGAGAAATTTTGCCAGTAGAAACCTGGAATAACCCCAAGGTCAGAGGTAGTAAGGAGAGAAAGGGAGTTGACAATAGGATGATACGTGGTATATTTCATTAAAGAAATGAGGAATAGTTACATGAATTCTTCCTCTATCAATGATGTTTGCTCCAGGATGAAGACTTCTAAAGAAATAATTGTGACACTGAAGGCTATCATATTGGGAATCAGGGCCAAAGAACAGGGCAATACCTCATGGAATGTCTGACTACTACATGGAATCAGAAGACAAGCTAACCATCCACCATGAAGGGGAAATACTGGCTTTTCTCTCTTCCCATGTACAATAAACCAGAGATATGGCAATCAGATTCTGCATTAATTGCCAAGGGAACAAGGATTTTTCACATGTACAGAAAATATGAATTCCAGCTAAAAACACTTTTTAATCCTGGTCTTCATATGTAAATATAAACAGGCAACTGAGAATCATCAAATTGAGTGAAAACCAAAAACATTAGAGCCACCAGACTCAACCAACACAATAACTAATGTTTAAAGAAACAGTATGTGGAGAAAACAGAAGTGAACTACAAATATGGATAAATAGGATTTAGAGAAAAATTTTTCACACTCAGTCACACAATGCCCAATACATCATTAAATACCTTGGATCCATAAAATAAAAATAAGCTTTTACAAAAAAGAAAGTAATCAGAATTCTTAGCTATAAGCAATATAATCCACTTGGGCTTGTCTAAAACTAAACAAATATCTAATGAGTGGTAACTATGTGTTGGTTATTCTTTTAGGCACTGAGAATACAGAAGTGAGTAAAATAGACATTCCCTGTCCTTAAAGAGTTTATATTCCAGTCAGAGGCTAGAGATTATAAGGAAATAAACATATAATTCAGGTAGTAATGGCAAGCAGAGTAAGGGAGACAGCAAGCGATGGGGGGTGTGTGAGTGTGTCTGTGTATGCATGTATGTATTATAGATAGAGTGGTAAGAGAAGGCCTCTCTGATAAAGTAACATTTGAACTAGGAATCAAAGGAAATGATGAGGTGAATCAAGAGCAAGAGAAAAAATATTCTGAGCAAAAGGAACACAAAATAAAAAAGATTTGAGGTGGAAGTATCTGGGAGTTTTGACTAATAGCAAGGACACCAGTTTGGCTTCAGTGGGCTGTGTGAGAAAGAGTGATAGAAATTTAGGTGAGGGCAATAAGAATAAGCCAAATTATATAGGACCTTGTAGACTATTGTGTTTTGGCTTTCACTATGAGATGTATGAAAAGCCATTGTAGAATTATGAGGAAAAGACTGTGATAATTTGACTTACACTTTAACAGTATAACTCTAGTAGCTATATAGATAATAGGCTAGAGGTGGCAAGGGTAAAAGCAGGGACATCAGTTAGCAGGCTATTACAATGATATAGGAATGTGATGATTGTGGCTTGGATCAGGGTATTAGCAGTGGGGATGGGGATATATGGTCAGACTCGATATATTTTTTTAAATATGGACAGTATTTCCTGATGGATTGAATTTGGAGTATGAGAGAAGGACAGAATGACTCCAAGATTTTTTCCTGGGGAACTAGAATAACTAAGGTACTATTTATTATAATGGAGAAAATTATAGGAGAATCAGTTAATTTTTGTTGGAGAATGAAGAGCTATAGTTTTGGACATGTTAACTAGGAGATGTATATTAAACATTCAATTGGAGATTTTGAATACCCAGTGGGATACATTATTCTGGAGTTCAGGGGAGGCATCGAGTCTACAGATATTAATTTGAGAGTTCTCTCTATATAGAAGGCATTTAAAGTCATGAGACTGCATGAGGTCAGCTAAGGAATGAATGTAGGTAAAGAGAAGAGGACCAAGGATTGAGTCTTACATTACTTCAGTATTTTACAGTTGGGAATTAAAATATCACCAGAATACATATACACCATAGAATACTACACAGTCATAAAAAAGAGTGAAATCATGTCCTTTGCAGCAACATGGATGCAGCTAGAGGCCATTATCCCAAGCAAACTAATGCAGGAACAGAAAACCAAATACTATATGTTCTCACTTATAAGTGGAAGCTAAACATTGGGTACACATGAACATAAAGATGGCAAAAATAGGCACTACAGTCTAGAGCGCAGGGAAGGGAGGAGTGCAAGAGTTGAAAAACTAACTATTGGGTACTATGCTCATTACCTGGGTGACGGGATCAGTTGTACCCCAAACCTCAGCATCACACAATATACTCATGTAACAAACCTGCACATATACCCTCTGAACCTAAAAGTTGAAATCATTTTTAAAAAAGAATTTACAAATATCACCAGAGGAAATTGAGATGAAATAAATAGTGAGATAGAAGAAGTATGAAGAGGCTACCTGAAAGCCAAGTAAAGAAAGTGCTTCAAGAAGGAGAGAATAATCAACCATGTAAATGATACCAACAGGTTAAGTAAGATGCAGACTGATAATTAACCTTTGAATTTAGCAATATGGAGATCAAGGGTAATATCAACAAGGGTAGCTTGTAAAACAATGTCATCAGTTAAGAGTGAGAATGGAGTACTCGATATGGGAGGTTTAAGGAGAGAGTAGATGGTATAAAATAGACAGCTAGTGGGTTATAAAAATGTCACAGCATTGCCAAGCTCTAAAAGCTCACTTGAGGTTAATGGTCATGAATTTAAGGAGCGTAATATTAAATGAATAACAAACCAGTTAACATGGAAACAGAAAAGGTGGAAAGTTGGATTTAGGCATGTTTGGATTTTTTCAGAGGTGACTATGATGAACTGAAAGAAGGGAAAAGAAGTTAATGGTATATGCTTGGAAGTGTAATTGTAATGATGGACCATGAAATCTAAAGTGAGGTAAGAAGTGAAAACATGCATAGAGTGGATGGCAGTAAAAAGTAATAGGGGTCAATGGATTTGAGGTCCCAGTAGGTTCAAGAAAATGTTGGAATTGGGGCATTAGAAGGAGTGAGCAGAAAAGACAGGAAAAGATGGCTTGAAAAGGGGATGCTGAAATTGAGATTGCGTAAGTAGTATAGCTATTTATTAAAGGAAGGCTGGCAAACCAAGCTTGAGGTTCAGCTTCCAGAAATAAGGTCCAGGACTATTGCCACAGCACTGCCCTGATAAGAAAACCTGTTGCTCCTGCAGTTAGATGCCAAGAAATTGACTTTACTGCAACAGCTACTGCTGCCAGCACTCATGCCACCACTTTATTAAGAACTTGACCTTGCAATCTCTGCCATCCCCCAAAGTCAAGTCCCTTTGCTACTATCTCTTCCAACAATGGAAACCATACAGTTCTACCTTCTGCATGGCTTCAATTCTGAATCAAAGTCTCATGTGAGGGCGAACATAAGTCATATTCCTACATTGTAGTTTCAACACAGAAGTTTGAGTTTTGACTTCTACACTTAAGAGGTAAATATTATAATGTAAGAATTTTTTCCAAATATAGAAAGGCTATACATGATATGTTGGTCAGACATAAATATGACAAATGTTTACCATATCGATTTTTTAAATTAAAAATACAATTGCCAGGCCTGGCGCAGTGGCTCAGGCCTGTAATCCCAGCACTTTGGGAGGCTGAGGCGGGCGGATCACGAGGTCAGGAGATGAGACGATCCTGGCGAACACGGTGTAACCCCGTCTCTACTAAAAATACAAAAAACTAGCCGGGCGAGGTGGCGGCGCCTGTGGTCCCAGCTCCTCGGGAGGCTGAGGCAGGAGAATGGCGGGAACCCGGGAGGCGGAGCTTGCAGTGAGCCAAGATGGCGCCGCTCACTCCAGTCTGGGCCACAGAGCCAGACTCTGTCTCGAAATAATAATAATATAATAATAATAGTAAGAATGACATATGCCTAGACAGATTCTGGTAAAAATTTTAAACTCTAAAGTCAAAGTGAATATCCTCTTCCAAGCACCTTGGTGTAGCACATAAGCTACATATCCCTATGGGGTAGCTCTACTGGATCGCTAACTCACCTGTTCACCAAAATTAACTGAAATGGATCAAAGAGCTATCAAAAAATATGAAATCATCAAAAGACAAGAACTACTTAAAAAAAAAAAAAAAAAAGCATGAGAATTAGCTGGGCGTGGTGGTGGGCACCTGTAGTCCCAGCTATTCGGGAGGCTGAGGCAGGAGAATCGCTTGAACCTGGGAGGCGGAGCTTGCAGTGAGCCCAGATCACGCCACTGCACTCCAGCCTGGGTGACGGAAAAAAAAAAGCACGAGGAGATAAGGCACAAAACCTGGATGCTATAATTCCATATGGAAAAGATGATCTATGAGTTTGACTGCATAACAATTTAAAACATTTGCAAAGCATGGAGTATTATAAGTTAATTAAAAAGACCAATGGCAAAGTGATAAAAAAAGTAATGTTTATGCTAGAGGTTTAATACCTTGATATTTATATATTACTATTGATATTTAAATGTATCTATTAAGTTCTTACAGATCCATAATAAGAAAAATTCAATAGAAAAAATGGACAAAGAACAAGAAAATACAGTTCTCAAAATGAAACATATAAATAGCGAATATTTATATTTAAAAGTATTGAATCTCACTCAAATTTTTTAAAACTCAAGATATCAGTTTTTACTTCTCAGATAGAAAAAGGTTGAGAAATTTGATAATATACTTGGTTGCCAAGAGTGTGAGAAAATGAGCATTCTCCTAAACTCCTGGAGTAAATTGGTGTAAGCTTTTTGGAGAGCAATTTGGCAATATTAATCAAAATTTCAAAACATATATTTGTCCCAGCATTTTTACTTTAGAAATTTGTGCTATAGATACATTAGCACAAATATCCAAAATACATGTAAAACATATTTATTGCAGCATTTTTGTAATACCAAAAGTCTGAAAACAATCTAAATGTTTATTAGTTAGAAACTGGTACTTCTGGCAAAGAGAAGAGTCAAATATAACAGGAGTCTGTTTGCATGAGGACTAAACAGTCTCCCAACTGTATTCTTTAAAAAACAGTTTTATGGAAATGTAATTCACATGCAATAAGTCACCCGTGTAATGTGCACAATTTAATAGTTTTTAGTATATTATCAACATTGTGCAACTATCACCACTATCTAATACCATAATATTTTCATCAACCCAGAAAGAAACCTGTACCAATTAGAAGTCACTCGCAATTTCTCCTTTCCCTCAGCCCCTGAAACCACAAATTGACTTTTCCTTATGGATTTGCATTTTCTGGATATTTCACATAAATTGAATATTATAATATGTGACATTTTGTGTCTGGCTTCTTTCATTTATTGTGATGTTTTCAACGTTCATTCATATTGTAGGATGTATCAGTGATTCATTATTTTTGAATCTAGAAAATATTCCATTGTATGGATAGGTCACGTTTTGTTTAGCCAGTCCTGCTGAACAATCTTTCAACAATTATTCTTGATAATCCTATTGAACATTCATATACATGTTTTTGTATAGACACATGTTTTCAACTTTTTTGGTTATGTATCTAGGGATGGAATTACTAGATCATGTGATAACCTCATGTTTAACATTTCAAGAAAATTCCAAACTGTCTCCCAAAGTGGCTGCACTACTCACAAAGTGCTGGGAGATTTACAATCTCACCAGCAATGTATGAGGCTTCCAGTTTCTTCACATCCTCACTACCATGTGTGATTGTCTGTTGTTTTGATTTTGGCCATTCTAGTGGGTGTTAGGTTGTATCTAATTTTGTTTCTGCTTTGCATTCACCTAATGACTGATGTTATTGAGCATGTTTTCATGCACATATTGGCCAT
This sequence comes from Chlorocebus sabaeus, assembly GCF_047675955.1. Classification (NCBI taxonomy): domain Eukaryota; kingdom Metazoa; phylum Chordata; class Mammalia; order Primates; family Cercopithecidae; genus Chlorocebus; species Chlorocebus sabaeus. Next base: position 210,870 of record NC_132933.1, read on the forward strand.
TTGTGTGTCTTTGAAGAGATGTCTATTCAAATCCTTTGCCCATTTTTCGATTTGGTTCTTTGTTTTTGTTGTTGAGTTGAAGATCTTTATCTATTGTGGATACAAATTCCTTATCAGATATATGACTGGCAAACATTTTCTCCTATTCTGTGGGCTGCATTTTCACATTATTGATTATATTTTTGGCAGGAAAAAAAGGTTTTGATTTTGAAGAAATGTAATTTATCTATTTCTTCTTTTGTCACTTGTGCTTTTCTTGTTGTATCTAGGAATACTTTGCCTAATCGAAGGTCACAAATATTTACTCCTATGTTTTATTCTAAGAGTTTTATAGTTTTGGCTCATGCATTTATGTCTATGATTTTGAGTTAATTTTTTGTACAGCATATGATTTGAAGTAGGAGTCCAACTTCAATATTTTGCATGTGGCTATTCAGTTGTTCCAGCACCATTTGTTGAAAAGACTATTCTTTTTCTTAATTGCATTTTCAGGTTGTTCATTGCTAGTATATAAATATACAACTACTTTTGTATATTGAACTTGTGTGTGTGTGTCTGTGTGTGTGTATTTTAAATAGAGAATTTGCTCTGGAAGTTTGTTACAAATAGATATATACATAATTGCAAAAATAATTTTGTGTGCATACACACACACACACACACACACACACACACACACCCTGCAGGCTGTTGGGTAACAGCAGTGGAAAAAATAAGTCATTTGTTGAGTAGTAATCCATTGTATCGATATAACCACTCTACCATTTGCCCCATAACAGTGCAGAATTTGCAATATATCTACAAAAAATGTAAAAATTGTTTGAGTCCTGGTGAACTCACATAGTCTAAATGGAGAACAATGAGATTACTAGTGCCTAAATCTCAGAATTCTAATTCAAAACTTGCAGTAAAAAGTGAAAGTGAACACATCCCAGTTTAATCTTTTACCCCAATGTCTTTAAATTTCTTCACATTTTACTTTATTAAAACCAAAGTTAATCTTCTTTATCAGCTCAGAGCTATTTTAGATGCTTCCCAATCTTCAATCTTCCTTCCCCTGTAACTACTCCCTCTTTATTTAGAAGGCATACAATAGACATTAACCCTAATGTAGAGAAGTAGTGTGGCATGGGAGTTGAGGGTATGGGCTCTGGAGTTAAACTGCTTGGGTTCAAATCTCATTTATGCTATATATTTGCTGTTTTGCCTAAAACATACCTTTACCTCTCTTGGCCTCAGCTGCCCCATTCTAAAATGTGAGTTATTTTAGCACCTTCCTTAGAGGATTTTTGTGAGAATATGTATATAAAATTCCTGAAACAATACACTGTAAATGCTCAATAAATGCAAGGACATCATTAATATTACATGTCAACCGGTTGGCATATAAGGAGATCTGTCTCCAGCCTGGGAAGATTTTAAAATAAGCAAACAAAACATCTTATTTTTAGCCTTTGGGCATCTGTATTTTCTTAACTTGTTGGAGAGAGTGTTCCTAAGGGATTCCCTTTTTAAAAGTTGGGGGCATGAAGAGGAAAGTGCCAGAGGGAGATAGTGAAAGACTCCAAGAAAGCAGAGAAGACGAATAGAAAAGAGAAGAACGTCAGAAGGAAGAGAAGCCAAAGAGGCCAGGGAGAGGAAAGTAGGTGGCTGGGGAGAGAGAGTATAACAAGAATAAAGTTCATGAAGGTAGGATGGTTGGGGGAGACCTTGTAATACAGAGCTAAGAGCTGTATTGAAGTTTAACAGAAAAGAAACTCTTGTTTGAAAGGAAGAGATTGGCTATATTTAGTACCGGGTAGGATGTCAGTTCTGAAAATAAACTGCTCCCAGAACTGAAAGCAATCCTCTGCACTGTTGTCACCTGCAGCATGCTGGCCTTCCTTATAGAGGAGAGTGGAACATGGTCATATCAGCTACCTCCGAGTTTCTGACATTCACAAGGACTTGCCCCACTTTATCTCCTTGTCCCATTCCTAAGTTTTAAAACTTGTTATTAATGAGAAAATAAGTTATACAGCTGAGAAAATTGAAGTATATGTTGGTGTGTATGTGGAGCAGGGAAGTATCCTGCTAAGTTAATACCAGAATCTAAATACCATGTAGCCAGATGCTTGATGCAATATTCACCACATCCATGGTACACATCTGGCATACCACTGTAGACATAGGGACCTAGTCAGAAGTATGACAGGCCATATATAAAGATATATTTGAAGCATCTGATAAGTGTCATAGAGATAAGTTCTCTGTGGAGATGTCATGCTTGTGTGACTTAGGGAACTCACATAGGGCATGCAGACAGGCACAGGTCAGGATGCATTAGGAAAAGACAGAGAATTCATGATTTGAGCCATCAAAAACAGAATGCATGTGGAGGAGGATGGAAATGAGGAGAAAGTTTTCCTTTTCCAATAGGAATAAATATACTTGTATTCATAAGTACAATGCCAACTACTGCTCCTTTACAAGACAAAGAGACTTACAGGTACATTTATATATACACATACACAAATACAAACAACATATATTGTGTTGGGAAAATATAGATGATGCCTTTCACTGAATGAGAAAAAAAACTAGAAAATGGGTATTTTGATGGAACAAAATATAACCAGAATTTTAACTTCTAACTTTAATTCATCACTTCCACTATTACCATTCTCTCATCTAGACAGTTGCAATAGCTCCCTAATTGTTTTCCTGCTTCCAACATAAACCCCTCTTCTGAATATATATTGTACAGGGCAGCCAGAGAGATCTTTTTAAAATCGTAAGTCATATTCATCATTCCTCTGCACAAAACCCTACAATATCTTCTCAGCCCACCCTGAGTAAAATGCAAAATATTAACATGGTCTGCAAGACTCCACGTGATATAACACTCTGCTACCTCTCTGGTTTCATTTGCTACCAATCTTCCCTCACCCTTTCCACTCTAGGCATAGGCATGCTGATCTCTTTGCTTCTCCTAGAACACATCAAGCGCATTCTGACCTCAGGGATTTGCATTTACTGTTTCCTCTCTATGGGAAAAGCCTTCCCCATATAGCTGGATGGCTTGCTCCCTCACTGTGACACTCACCTCAATGTCACTTAGTGAGACAGACTTTTCATAACCATCATATATAAAATAATGAGTATAGCTGCTTGATAGGTAGTTGGATATGTGGGTCTAGAGTTCAACTAGAGGTCTGAGCTAGAGTATGTAGCTTGATAAAGTTCCTATGTAATTCTGATGTGCAGCCCTGCCTGAGAATCACACTCTAAAAAGAAGCACGCACCTCCACCAAATTTAGTAGTAATCTCCAATTGCCAAATCTAGTAGATACTTTATATATCTCATATGACCACTCTCTTGGAATTAATAGTTAATCATTCTTAACTTCAAATATTCTACTTCCTTGGCTTCCAGGTACCACACACATGATTCTCCTGCCAGCTTTCTTCCTGTTCCTTCTCAGTATATTTTATGGGCTTTTTTCCTGCCATCTCCTTAAATATAGGTGCTCTCCAAAGTTTCAACCTCTACCTTTCTATCACTCTAACATTTTACACACTCTCTCTGGCTAGGGTCATCCATTCACATGGCTTAAATATGTACCCTACTGATGTCCATATTTCTATTCCCGATCCAGATCCTCTTCTAAGCTCAGAACCCATGTATAATATTACCTATATTACCATCTAGACATTACATGGGCACCTGAAACCCAATGTACCCAAAGCTTTATTATATTTCCTCCATATCTCAGTTAATGGAACTACTAACACCCCACATAAGTCATTAAATCTTGTTTATTCTGCCTTCTACCAATCATCAACTTTTCTTCATCCACACAGTCCCTACAATGATTCAGTCCACAGTCATCTCTGACTTGATTTATTGACAGATTCTATTGCAGTTTATATGTTATATAACTGTATTTCTCTTCAGTATTAGGCCATTTTGGCTAGCCCATCATTATTTAACCCCTCTGCTCTTCTGTCCTTTTGTTTTAGCAGACTGTGAGTAATAAGAGGACAAAACTATTCATTTATACATGCAACCAATATGTATTGATAACCTACTACATGGCATACCATGTCACATTCATTTCTGTATCTCACATATCAAGTATATTGCCTTACCTTAAGTATGTACTGCATATATGTTTGTTTTATATTCAAACTTACTGTGTCACAGATAAGGAAAATAGGGCCTAGAGATGAAGAATGACTTGCCAAAGCCACACAGCAGGTAGGTCCAGTTTTCTCCACACAGAAGCACTTTGTCCCTCCCTCACACACTTCCATTATTGGTAATATTGCTCCTAAACTATTTGTCAGCTTCTGTGACAAGAAAATAGTTATCTCCACCCCCATAGGCTTTTCAGTTAAGAATCTATGTTCCCTTGGCATTGCTTACAATTCTGGTGTCACCACTGCTGAATCAGGATGTCCACAGATCAGCTTTTTATCTAGCACTTCTAAAGAGCTCCTGCTGACTTCAATAGAATATGGATAGAGCTGGCCTCCTATAGGAACTTTCAGGCTCTCGAATGGATTTGGGATGTGTCCTGGGAGAAAGAGAATGAGGAAAGACTTTCAGAATTTGTGTGGAAGCCTGTGTTTTATAAAACAAAACAAGAGAAAATGAGTTATAAGAGAGAATTGATTGGATTAATGGATGAAGTTCCTGATAATGATTACTTTTAACACTATATTGTACTGTCACATAAAGTTGGTTCTTTATGTCTATTTCCACTTGCTACAATTTAGTAAAATCCTAAATAAGTTCAGTACATTCTAGGAATATAAATAAATCATGCAATGTGTAACCTTCTAGAGAAAATTTCTGCTTCTAGTTTGCTCAAGCGGAGTGTAGGGGACCCTCTTAGAATGGTTTAGAAAATGTCATTTTGACATCTTTATATCTTTGTGCATGCCATTTCTCTGCTGTCAATGGACCTTATTAATTCTTTTTTTTCTTTTTTTGAGTCTTACTCTGTCACCCAGGTTGGAGTGCAGTGGCACAACCTCCACCTTCTGGGTTCAAGCAATTCTCCTGCCTCAGCCTCCCAAGTAGCTGGGACTACAGGTACACACCACCATGCCCGGCTAATTTGTGTATCTTTAGTAGAGACTGGGTTTCGCCATGTTGGCCAGGCTGGTCTCAAACTCCTGACCTCAAGTGATCCACCCGCCTCAACCTCCCAAAATGCTGGGATTACAGGCATGAACCACCACACCTGGCCAAATTTATACTTAAATATCACTTTTTCTTGTAAGCATTTTATAACCTCCTCAATACTGGATTAGGTATATTTCCTCTCTGCTCCTTTCCAAAACACTTGTCACCTTTTATTACATTTGTCTATTGGCTAGCTTTCCTACTAAATTATGAGATTTGACATTTTGCCCCACCACCAAAACCATTTTCAATAAGTCACCAATAGCCCTTTGGGGCTAAATTCATTGAATACTTTAAATTACTTATCCTAATTTCTCTTCACCATTAGCCCATTTTGACTACCCCATCTTTATTGAAACTCTCTCTACTCTTCTGTGACAATGTGCTATCCTGATTCCTTTCTAACATCTGCTTACTCCTTCTCTTGTTTCTTCACTGATTCCTCTTAATTTCAACTTTCATTTTAGATTCAAGGGGTACTTGTGCAGGTTTGTTACATTGGCATATTGCGTGATGCTGAGGTTTGGGGTATGATTGATCCTGTCACCTAGGTAGTGAGCGTAGTGCCCAATAGGTAGTTTTTCAGCCCTTGTCCTCCTATCTGTCTCCTCTCTTTTGGAGTCCCTAGTGTCTATTGTTCCCATCTTTCTGTCCACCAAATGTTTATCTCCCACTTATAAGTGAGAACATGAGGTATATGGTTCTGTGTTACTGATTTAATTTGCTCAGGATAATGGCTTCCAGCTGCATCCATGTTGCTGTGTTACTGATTTAATTTGCTCAGGATAATTGCTTCCAGCTGCATCCATGTTGCTGCCCCAAAAAAAACAAACAAACAAACAAAAAAAAAACAGATTTTGTTCTTTTTCATGGCTGCATAGTATTCCATGGTGTATATGTGCCTTATTTTATTTATCCAGTCTACCACTAATGGGCACCTAGGTTGATTCCATGTCTTTGCTATTGTGAATAGTACTGTGATGAACAGGCACATGCATGTGTCTTTTTGGTAGAACAATTTATTTCCCTTTGGTTATATACTCAATAGTGGGATTGCTAGGTTGAATGGTAGTTCTATTTTAAGCTTTTTGAGAAATCTCCAAAGTGCTTTCTACAGTGGTTGAACTAATTTACATTCTCAACAACAGTGCATAAGTGTTCCCTTTTCTCTGTAGCCTTGCCAACACCTTTTTTTTTTTTTTTTTTTTTTGACTTTTTAATAGTAGCCATTCTGACTGGTGTGAGATGGTATCTCATTGTGGTTTTGATTTACATTCTTCTGATGATTAGTGATATGGAGCATTTTTTCATATGTTTGTTGGCTATATGATTCTTCTTTATCCTTTTGTTCTCTAACTGTTCCACATGGTAACACAGTCCTTTTCATTCTCCCTTTCCTCTACCTCAGCAATTTCATCCATTTTCAAAACTCCAATGATCTCTTTCATGTTAACAAGCCTTAAAGTTCCTCAAGTTCCTCTCCTGTCTTATCACTCAAACTCTAGTACCATATCTCTAACTTTGTACCAAATATTCCTACTTGAAAATGTCTCATCTTTACCTCAAATTCAACACTTCTGAAGAATAACTCAAAGATCTCATTATATTCCCTATTTATGGTATACTGAAAGGAATACTAGACCAAGTGTCAGGAGACTTGGATTCTACTCCTGGCTCTGCCACTAACTTGGTATTTCCTGGTTTTTCTCAACAAGTGTTTATCTTTTGAAAATCACAGTAAACAGTACCTTGAAGGGGTCATATACAAATCTTCAAGTAACTAATTATAGTTGGAAAGATAAGACATATACATAAGTTACTACAGTACAAACTAGAAAGTGAAAATACCATAAGAGAAGTATAACTACATTGTCATGAGAGTTCAGAGGTATTTCTGGATGATGAGACAATGAATTATATTGTAGAGAAAATAGTATTTGATGTAGTCTTTGGACTATTTGGAGGCAGAAACAATAATAATACCTGATTCATTTATGAGTGGAGGCTAACAGAGAGAAAGGTTAAATAGATGCTAAAGTTTCAAACTTGTGTAACTAAAGCATTTGTGATGTCATCTCAAATAAAAGAGAAATCAGGATACAATTTTGTAATTGAAGTTGGTCTCACACCAGTCAGAATGGCTATTATTAAGAAGTCAAAAATCAACAGATGTTAGCAAGGCTGCAGATAAAAGAGTATACTTATACACTGTCGGTGGAAATATAAATATTAATTAGTTCAACCACTGTAGAAAGCATTTTGGAGGTTTCTGAAAAAAAACTTAAAACAGAACCACCATTCAACCCAGCAATCCTATTATTGGGTATATATCCAAAGGAAAATAAATCATTTTACCAGAAAGACACATGCACTCATATGTTCTTTGTAGCACTATTCACAATGGCAAAGACATGGAATCAATCAACCTGGGTGCCCATCAGCAGTGGATTGGATAAAGAAAATATGGTACACCATGGACTACTATGCAACCACAAAAAAAAAAAGAACAAAATCATGTTCTTTGCTGCAACATAGATGCAGCTGGAGGCCATTTTCCTAAATGAAATAATACAGGAACAACAAAAAAAATCCTCATGTTCTCACTTATAAGTGGGATCTTAACATTGGGTACTCATGGACACAAAGATTGCAACAGCAGACAATGGGAACTGCTAGAGGAGGGAGGGAGGGAAAGGATAAAGGGTTGAAAAACTAACTATTGGATAGCCTGCTTACTACCTGGGTGACAGGATTAATCATACCCCAACCAAAGTTCTTTACAACCCTAATATCATATATTTATTCCTTTAAACTGACTCTCCCTTCCAACTTCTGAGTATGGCAATGGTATCATTGCCATTACCATATTCAACTGAAAACATCTCATCCTTACTTCCCATTCTCACTGTCAATTCCCTAACCAGGCCCTTATCATTTTCTGTTTAGATTACTCCAAAATACCCCAATTTGGCTGACCTGATTCTAGTATCTCCCCACTTCTATATATCATGCCCAATGTATCTTTCTTAAATGTGGCTTATTTTCATACTTTATTCCTTTGTTCTAAAATGTATTTCTAATTCCCAGAGCAGTAAGTCTAAATTGCCTGTCATTCGAGTTATTCTCCAACATTATATATTCCAATCCTCTCTTCAATATACTTCTTACATAAGACAGTCTGAATGTTTCACTCTTCGCAGACTCCATGCACATTGCTACCACTCCAGCTTTCCACATGTACCCTTCATGTGAATTATATATGGTTATTCATTTTCTGCCCAGATCTCAATTCCTCTTTGAATCCTTACCTATCTAATTTATTGCAACATTTGTAACTCCTTCATCACTTTCACCCATGCCCTAGTCTGTTTTTCAGTATGCTCTGTTAGATATACTCTCCCTTCTTTCAATATGTTTTTGAGTTAACTCTCATATCAGAAATGATCTGAACAACCAGTTACTACAAAGCGTGGAAAGATGTATTTTATTCATTACAAAATCATGGCTCAGAGATTTCTAAAACAGACTTAGTAAAGAAGATATTTCCAAGGCAGGGTGACTTTTCTGGTGTCCTTCAAGGTTACTTATTTATTTATTGAAAATCAATGGCTTTCAGAAATAGATGTGTTGATCTGTGCTGATGAGACAACATATCCAAATTCAACTGGAATTGAATTAATGTCAGCAAGGTGCCTTAAAAAGAGAAAGAAGGCATTGGATTGGGAAACAGGAGACTTGTGTTCACTTCTAGGCCCAACACTGTCACTTACTAGCTGCATGATCTTGGACAACTCAGTGAATCTGTCAAAATATGTTTTCTGAAGAGTACACCATTAACTAAGGAGCTAAGAAAACACATTTTCTGAAGTGCACTGCTACAAGAATGTAACAAGTTTGTAAAAGAAGTTGTCAGGCAATACATAGTGAGCTTTGTAATGTCTCACCATCAAATTTCTGTATATAATTGTACTATAGTGATAGCCTATCAAAAATTTTGGAACTTCAATTTGTCTTTTAGAAACAAAACAGCTTAAAGAACAAATAAAGATATTCATGTAGATTTCCAAAAACTTGTTATCCATTCATTCAATAAGTATTAATTTAGTGATCAGTATGCTAGGCTTTGGGGATGTGCAGTGAAGACAAATATAATAAATATTATATCTGCCCTCAAAGAGATCACTGTCTAAATTGGGAGACAGACAATTATAATAAAGGGTGATAAGTTCTGCAATGGTGGTAAGCACAAAGGGGGCTTCTGGAGCACAAAGAAGAGGACAAATCTGTTCTAAACTAGTCTTTTGAACAGACAGTTGATTAGGCAAGGCTTTTCCTGCAATAAGTGACTGCTAGGCCTATAAAATATCCAGGAATATTATCTTAGTCTTACTGGGCTACTGTAACAAAACACCTTTGACTAGATAACTTATAAACAACAGAAATGTATTTCTTACAGTTGTAAAGGCTGGGAAGTCCAAGATTAAGGTGTTACCAGTGTCTGGGGGAGTCATACTTCCTCATAGACAGTGCCTTCTCGCTGTGTCCTCACGTCATGGAAGTGGCAAGGCAGGTGTTTGGGGCCTCTTTTATAAGAGAACTAATCCCATTCATGAGGGTTCCACGTACATTATTTAATCACCTCCCAAAGGCCCCACCTCCTAATATTATCATATTGGTGGAGAGGTTTCAACATAGGAATTTTGGAGAGACACAAATATTCAGACCATAGCATTTACCAAATAATTTTAAAAAGTTAGAACAAAAATCCCTGAAGAGATTTGCAGATGGTTTGATACTGTGGTATAGTGGTTAAAAGTACAAGCTCTGGAGTGTCAGCCTGAGTTAAAATCCTAGATCTGCAAATTGCAAATTAACTTGGACAAGTTACTTGAGGTCTTCGGACCTTGGTTTCTCATTTTAAAAATCAGTACAATTCATAAATGTACCTCACAGGTTTGTTATGAGAATTAAATAGGTTAAAATATGTAAAATTCTAAACATGTCACCCTGCACACTTGAATGTCAATTCCAGGAGTGCAGGAAATCTAACTGTTGAATTACTAGCCTTTAGTAAGTGGCCCATACCAGGCATGGCTGAATGAATGAATGATCATCAATTTAACTTTTTTTTTTTTTTTGGTCATGGGTATAATCCTAAGAGGTAAGAAGGTTGAATAATCCCAATTGTTTTCATTGTTGCCTTAATATAGGCCCACAGAGTAAAGGAGGGAAAGGAATTAGGCAACCCAGCTATTCTACTTTAAAGTTAGACTTTAAAAAATAAAAGGGCTTCAAACTGAAATCATCTGTTGCCTCTCCTGTGGGTTACATTAGAGCAAGAACAATTTCTTAACATTCATAGCTACTATTCATGGGGTGCTTGCTATATGCCAGAGAGGTGAATTGAATTGCCTAAAGTGAGGTAGCTCCCAGGTTGAGGAGCAAAAATTTGAACCCTGATCTGTTTGACCTGAATCTAGTTAGTACGGTGCTTGACACATAGTTAATGTGCAATAAATATTTGTTGAATAAGTGGGTGAATAAATATATCAGCAAGTATATTTTCTTCTGTAGATGAACCTACAGTTTAGCTCTAAGGGTTTTCATGATCTTGATAAGCTCAAGCCAATGTTAAGAGTAAGGAAAAGGTATGAGCCACAAAAGAGAATTTACGTAGGAAAATCTCTTGACTAGAAATTCCAAATGGAAAAAGAGAGCTGGATTTGTTTAGAAGTTACACACACACACATACACAGGCATGCACGCACGCACGCACACACACACACACACACATATATATATACATGTCATCACAACTGTTTGGAGCACCTTAAACACATACATACACACAGGAGCATGCAGACCCATACCACAACTGTACTTTTTTTAATCTCATGCTTTCTTTTGTCTTCTTAACACATCTGAGAGAGGGTAAATGACAGAGTGTCAGAGTTAGAAAGGACGTTAGCAATTACCTAATCAGATCCCCTCATGTTAATGTAAAAATTGACACTCTAGAGGGGAAGTAAATTGCTAAGGTCACACAAGGAGTCAGAATAAGATTAAGAATCTCAGTTTCCTGACTCACAGTTTGTTTTACTCTGAACTGTCACCATTTACCATCTCAATTTTATAGATGAGGTAACCAAAGCATCCTAAGAATGTTGATGGCCAAGCTCCTGCCACTTGTCCGTTGAAATAGGACTTGAAATCAGATCTCCTTTATTTTAAATATAAAGCTTGCTGTCATCCAAGAGCTTCTGTCTGGATGCCCAGAAGAAAGATCCTTTCCTATTGAATTAAACAGTGGACTGAGGGTAATTTACAGAAAGCTTTGTCCTTGGCTTTAAGAGAAAATGTCCAAGGCTGCTTTATTTTCAGTCCCAGGGAGGCTCCATGAAGGCAGGAATGCTGTCTGTCTTCCTTATTGAATTCACAACACCTAGCACAAAGGAAGGCGGTTAATAAATATTTGTTGTTGAATGCATGCCATGCTAAAGGGAAAGTAGGTTGGGTAATGGTTTCCCAGTGGCAATGGATGGACAATCATTAGGGCTGGAAAAAGTGGGAACAGATGAGGAAAAGAGGTGGGAGGAACCCTTAAACAAAGGAGAAGCTCTTTCTCTTCATCTTATTGAAGCTGCAATCACTGCGCACAGGCTGAGTAGATTGGTAGAAATGTGATTGGCAAAGATATTTAAATGAGACCTCCTTAAAATTGTTACTCTCCACCCCACCCCCACGTTCCTTTACATTTTGTTTCAGTCATTACCCAGGGACCGGATACAGAGATTCCTATGGGGAGTTTTAATGGGTCGATTCAATTTCATCTGGATGACGCCACTTAGCCAAGCATTAAGAGCTACAGCTCCGGGAAAGCAAACGACACCGGGGCGGGGGCGGGGGGGAGAGAAAGAAATTATAACAAGGAGCAATAAATCCCTTCTTTCCCATCCTCTGCTATAACCCATTCACAAGACCTCCAGAAATCGTCTACATTCACAAAACAGCCAGCTATAGCTAAGCTGAACACACTGCAACCTCACTCCCTGCCCCCACTGCAGATTATATACCAACACACCCTGAGCCATATAAATAATCACACACTGGCGGTATCTATTGCTCCGTTGAGATACCCTGTGTCTACAACTGCAGTTTCTGCTGCTTCGGTTCATCTGTCAGATTGGAGGAGAGGGAGGCCGAGGTGGAGGCGGAGGCGAAGGCAAAAGAGAAGGAGGGGGAGGAGGTAAAGGAGGAAGAAGGGGAGGAGGGAAAGGGGAGGGCAAGAGGAGGGGAAGGAAAATACTGGAGGAGGAGGGGGAAAAGAAACAGGAGGAGGAGGAGAAGGGGGAGGAGAAAGAGGCGGAGGAGGAGGAGAAAGAGGAGGAGGAGGAGAAACAGGAGGAGGTGAACAACTTACCCTGCTGAGCTTTCTTTGGGGAATACGTGCATCAAGATTTACATCTGCCTGTAAAATCTATACAAAGCATATGCCACTACAGGTTTGACTCTCCCCTCCCCCGTTTTTTTGTTTTTGTTTTGTTTTGTTTCGTTTTATTTTCTGTTTTCTCTGCTGTGTCAAAGAACAAGACAGAACTATCTCTGTTTCTGGCTCCACTGTCTGCCAGTGAAGGAGTTTTCATTCAGACTTTCGGAAGAGAGGCGGAGAAACCTAAAGACTGAGGAGAAGAGATCCTTTCAGCCAGATGGGGCATTAGTTCTTCTGCTTTTCTCAGCATGGATAAGCCCTTTCCTCAAGGTAAGCCATAGAAATTAGCTCTTTAAAAACCCAGAATTCTTTCTATGCAATGCACAGATTGCCATTCATTCCAGCCATCCTGTGCTGTCTCTGTGTGTGCGTGTGTGTACGCGCGCTTGCGCGCGCGCGCGCAAGCGCATGGATAAAATAAAATGAAAACCCTTTAAATGATATTTAAATAAACCAGCTCTTGCAGAAAACTATCCATATTAGAAATGTGTAAATCAAAATAGAACTTCAAAATAATATTTTTGTAGGCGAATGTCAATTTAATTTCTAGCCTGTTAACCTTTAAATGCATTTTGGTACTTGCCTAAACCCTTCAAAACGCAGCCTAACCACCCAAGCTGAGGACAGAGAAAGAGCCCGTGCTAAGGCCAGTCTGGCTGCCCAGCGGGCATCCTGTCAGCATGGGGCTAGCCTGCTATTGGCTCACAAGTCTGGGCTGTGCATCGTTCAGATTTCATCACATCACCTTGCCCTGGGTAGACATGGCGCAAGCTGACACGGCATAACCCCCCACTTACATTGAGTCAGAGCAGTGATTTAGAAATCTCTGGATCCGTGCCTGGGTACGTGTGCACATGTCGCTGTGTGGCATATGGAAATGTTGTCAAAAGTGAGAACCTGTGAGCACGTCTACTTAGCCAATAGGCATTTGATACGACCTAGGGCAATGGTTTACTGCACACTCACTTCCATGAAGCTAACTAATTATAATTATCATTCACCTCTGCATGCTGCAAACCAAGTTGGATGAACAGAAAACAGACCTTGAACTCTTAAGCAGAAACTCTATTTTGAAATGGAAACTATTGTTGCTTTTCTGGGAATATTAAAACCTCACTGTATCATGATGTGTTATCACATGAATTTGGATATACCAGGTGTTAAATCATGTTTCCAAAAAGTCGACTGCATTCATAAATACAAGTAAGGCACAGGCTAGCATTTTATCCACAATGAAATATTGGTCTTGCTCTCCTTGCCTGTAAACAAACATGTACAAATACATTACTATAACATTCTATATATTTGTCTCTTTGTGTTCTGTTTTTAGGTCTCTCTAGCTGTGAAACAGTCTAGATAGTGATCTGAGTGACTTAGATTTGAAGATATTTTTTAAGAGTTGAGGAGTTGAGTAGTGAGGAAGTAAAGAACCAAAAGGAAAGGAGACTAATTCTTCCTTAAAGACTATTGAAACAGAGAAATGCAACCAACAAACCCAACTTAAAATTTAGAGCATCTGGACAAGAAAGGCCTTTAAAAACCCTCCTTTTATTTTGCAGATGAAGAAACAGGACCAGAACGGAGATCATTTGCCTACAGCCACACAGCAAAGTAGAGCTAGCATTAGGACTAGAACTTAAATTTCTTGTGTCATGTAAAAGGATTTGAGTTTTTTTAAAAAATTCCTACTTCTTAAATGAACAACCAGCTTCTTCTTAGACTTTTCCTCAGGATTAGAAGTATGTGAATTCATTTGGTATTACAACTTTTCCCTGTATCATTCATCACTAAAAGACCTATATCTTTTAAAATTCAAGGTCTTAAAACTGCAAGACTCCCTGGTTTGAAATAAACTGCTATGAGTCTTAATGAAACCATTAAAGTAATGAATAGGACTAGGGTAGCAAAGTGACAAGTTAAGAGTTAAATGTGGTGAGAACCTGGCAGCTCCAACAAGATGTATGCGGTAGGAGGGAGGCCCAGTCAGTGGCAGAGAGGTTAGTAATGTAAACTATATACAACTTGGTATTTGTAAGGGGGGAGTGCTTTGATAGAGATGCAAATGCTTTTGCACAGAGAAGGATTTTTAGAGAGCAGACTTTGGAACAGTAGAACTAAGAAAACATATAAAGCCAAAGCAGAAATTCCCCCTATGTTTGCTTTCAGTTATTCTGAGAAGGAGTGTATATAACAGCAGAGCATAGAAAAAAGCAACACACCTAAGAGCCGTTACACAGTAAGGTACAAAACAGCATTGAACCCACGGGAGTGGGAGAAAACAAGAGCCAGGATCTCCTCTTCCCCACTCTTCTTTGAAATCAACATTGAGTCACACTGTATCAGAAAGGATTTACCATAGAAATCAGAACTGTCTTAAGGTGTTAGCATAGAAGGGCTTTCGATAGGAAAGTTTTCAACTTTATTCTCAACATGGCAGATTTTAGGTTCCAGGGAGAAAATACATTTTCTTTCATTAACAAACATTAGCATTTCTTGAATGGGCTTAGCTTTCTAGTCCCTAAATTGGCATAAGAAAAGAAAATTTTTTTAGGTTGAACATGGCAAATTCAGGGCTACAGAAAAACTGTTTAGAAAGCTATGAGCACCTGGCCAGAGAGACTGTGATGGGAGTGGGTTTACAATGCATCATTCATTACTGCAGAGGCACTACGTGACAAAAATCACTAGATCCCATCAATGTGCAGCCAAGACCTGTAATCACCTTTGCTCTTATTTAATAATATGTGATATGTACATTCTCTCTCTCTCTCTCTCATTCGATAGAATATGGAATTGGCCAACTGCACAGTCAGTTTCTTAACTGTTGCTACTCACAATGAATGGCTCTTTAGTGGGTGGATTTCTGAATCATAAACATTCATGTAGTGGTAGTTTTTCATCTAGCCTATGTGCTACAGCAGTGTCTTGCCTGTTCCCTTCTCAACATATTTTTCTCTCTTACCTTCCTGTACAGTATCTATTTCAGTTCATCCTGAATGGCAAGATCAGATTCAGCACATCCTGAATGGCAACCAATTTATTGTCATTCAATCCTTAAATCCTACTCAACACTCTGATTTTATTCAGGTCCTACTGTCCACTTATTGCAGGTCTCCCACATTAGATCCCAGAGTCCATTTGAATAAAAGATTCTACAGAGCAGGAAGAAACCTTCTAAGTTCATCCTGTCAGTCCCCTTACTTGTAGGCAAGACAGTACATCATTATTTCAGACTGATGCCCACAGCTTCCTTTAATCATCCAACCAAGCATCTCAATTTATCAGTCTTGCAGAAATATAATCAATATTGAAATACAACTTTTCAACCTAAACACCATGTACCCTTCTGCTCCCCTTTGAACGTAATTCTCATTATTGTTTCCGAGTCATTTATATTATGACCTAGATTCCTCACAGATTAACTTTCGACGTTTTGGGCATGTCCCTGAGGTACCTAGTGACATCCCTAGAATCCTGTCTTTGGAATCTCACCTGTTTATCTCCTGTAATTTTAAGACCTTGTATACCTTCCTTTAAATTATTGCTTCCTGGAATTTTCAATATGTTTTGAATCTAGTTTCTTTTGGGAAATCAATTAGTCTAAACCGCATTCAGCATGTATATTATTGTTCTTACAGTACAAAGGATTTGCAGGTCTCTACATATTCTTTAGCTGATCAATGGGACATAAATATATTTCTCATAAATTTGTCAAAAGACTCTTCCCAGTCCCAAGTTCCTACATCTACATACCCTCCAAGCCAAATGAACAATGTGTCCTTTTTTATTTGGGTGTCTACATGAAAGCTGCCAGTTCCTTTCCAATGCTGAGACTATGAATCTATAAAGATACAGCAAAGGTAGAGGTGGCAGGTTGCTTGAGCCTTTGAGTGCAAGTAAATAAAGGAAACATACATTTTGCTTTTGAATACCCAAATAAATAAGGGCACATTGCCCACCTTACCCTCAAGGACTTGAAGATATAGAAGATATGAATGAAAAGAAATAGTTTAGAAAATTGTATAGTTATAGAAAGAAATACAGACCATAATGGCTCAAGGTCCTTCAAGATCACCTTGTTCACTTCACATATCCTTCAGTTTCACATAGATAGTGAAACTGAGGTCCAAAGGAAGCAAGTGATTTGACAAAAGTGACATAAATATTTGAGTCTGAGAGTTTCCATAATATTTATTTGCATTCTGTTATGATGCATTTATTTAACACCAAAACAACTAGTTAAAACGTGAAATTTTTGTCAGACTGGTTCTTTGATGTGATATGCCAAAAAAGGTTATTTTTAACCAAATTAAATCTTTTCAAATAATGAACAGATGTAAATTCAGCTAATCAGGTTTGCATGAGGATATAGCCTCAAAAGTCAACTGAGTCTGTCATATTATTAGCCACTGAGTCGTTTTTCCTGTTACTGAGCTTTGGGCCCATTTCAGTGTCGTGTTTGCTTGCTTATGGAAACCTAATCAAGCACCATCCTCTCTCACTTGTTCATTTCTATTACTCATTCAAGCTATCCATCACATACAGTAGTGTGAGTAATTGATCTATTTTGAGGAGGCCTGAAATCTGATGGATCTCAAATATATACTTTATTCATGCTACTGTTTTGCTAGGTCCTAATGCCTCCAGGATGTTTCCTGGATTTGTGTTTAGGTTTCCTCATTTACACCTCTTTGGCTCTTCAGTCTTCTAAGTGGTGTGATACAGCAGTCTACTATTTGTACAATATTTTCCCCATGGTCATCATCATCAGTTCTAGGGGTGGTAAAATCCTTCAGGGAATGACCAACCACCTCTTCCTGACTATGGTACAAAGGAAATACAAGCATATACTTTCTAGATATTCAACTTAGCTTAAAGATGGTATAAGAATGCCACTGTCTTTTAAGAAAGTCAGTTTATTGTGTAAGGTAGTGATACAGAAAAGAAGTCCAAGCAGATTCTGCTTGGTACATCCCATCAATATGGAGTTGACTTAGGATAGTAATAGGTATAATTACAGATGATTTTTGAAATAATTCAGGACTTGTCTTCTATAGTTCCTTGATCCCCAGTATTAATCCCATGTGTACGAAAGCTTGATTCTAGAGCCTCCATTCTATTTAAAAAGAATCACTTCCTTAGTAAGTTAAAGCAGCCAGTAAGGTGAGGAGAACTGCAAGATGATTAGTCTTGGCTTCCTTATACTCTTGGGAAGCCTTTTTTTTTTCTACTACACTGCAGACAGCTTAATTCCTACCCTCTGTGTGTTTGCTGTATCTCTGCCATTATTGCATTCTCCTTGCTTGCCTGTATTCACTGAATCAAGTAATGTCCTTTCTTATCTGTGTATTACTGCTTATCATAATTTCACACTGAAAAGATAATTTTGATTGGTTATATATATATATATATATATATGAGCAACTTCTCATGGGAGACTTTTGAGGCTTTCTCTTTTCCTTCAGCATTGCTTCAGAAAATAGCCTTTGCATGTAATACTAGGTTCCATTTGTATTAAAATTCTGATACCCAAGGCTTGGATGTCTCTGCTAGCAAATACCTGAATGAGCTAGCTGCTCCTATGAAACTAGGCATTTGATGGAATACAAAAAGAATCAACTACCTGATCTTTGTTCCCAAACTTCTTTATAGTCTGGATGGGATGATCAGATTGGTCTATAAAGAAGTAAGTGAGGTTAATTACAGAATAAATGTGTAGCATGAAGATTACTGTAAAGCAATTGAAGGTAGCGGTGGTGATAGGGCCTGAGCTTTGTTGGTTTCTTGCAAAGTACTTATGCCTGTGTGTTCTCATTTACTGTTTTTATGCCTTCTCTCCTAGGATTTTCTCATGTGCCCTGAGATCCATGTAACTACAAGGGCTCCTCTTTATCACCATAAGTGCCACCCTGGCTTAAAACCACTCAGAGTTTAAAAATCAAGGCAAAATGGATGCTGCGGTGACAGATGATTTTCAACAAATTCTGCCTATTGAACAGCTGCGCTCTACTCATGCTAGCAATGACTATGTGGAACGGCCTCCAGCCCCCTGTAAACAGGCCCTCTCAAGCCCTTCCCTTATTGTGCAAACCCACAAGTCTGATTGGTCTCTGGCTACCATGCCTACTTCTCTCCCCCGCAGTCTCAGCCAGTGCCATCAACTGCAGCCCTTGCCTCAGCATCTGAGCCAATCTAGCATTGCCAGCTCAATGTCTCATAGCACCACTGCCTCTGATCAAAGGCTCTTGGCCAGCATTACACCCTCACCTTCAGGCCAATCCATCATCCGAACCCAGCCTGGAGCAGGGGTCCACCCAAAGGCTGATGGTGCTCTGAAGGGAGAAGCTGAGCAATCTGCAGGGCACCCTAGTGAGCACCTCTTCATCTGTGAGGAGTGTGGGCGCTGCAAGTGTGTCCCCTGCACAGCAGCTCGCCCTCTCCCCTCCTGCTGGCTGTGCAACCAGCGTTGCCTTTGCTCTGCTGAGAGCCTCCTCGATTATGGCACTTGTCTCTGCTGTGTCAAGGGCCTCTTCTACCACTGCTCCACTGATGATGAAGACAACTGTGCTGATGAGCCCTGCTCTTGTGGGCCTAGTTCTTGCTTCGTCCGCTGGGCAGCCATGAGTCTCATCTCCCTCTTCCTACCCTGCCTGTGCTGCTACCTGCCTACCCGTGGATGCCTCCATCTGTGCCAACGGGGCTACGATAGCCTCCGGCGACCAGGCTGCCGCTGCAAGAGGCACACCAACACTGTGTGCAGAAAGATCTCTTCTGGTAGTGCACCCTTCCCAAAGGCCCAGGAAAAGTCTGTATGACCTTCCAGCAAGGTGGATCCAGAGCTTTTCTCCTTCTAGCCCCCATCAGTAATGCATAGGCCTCATCTTTGGAGAGGGAAGGAGTGATAAACTAGCCAAAGTTAGGGCCTCTCCTCTTTTGTTCCTGCAGTGTCAGGGGAATGACCAAGTACATCCTGGTGCAGGATGCCTTGTTCTTTCTCACAGTATCTATCCCACTCCTCTTCAGTCTTTACACCCTGCCAGCTCAGCCCTTATGGCTGTCATGGCAAATTCAGGTGATATATGGGTATGAGGTTTGAACACTGAGGACTGACAGGGCCAGCAACGTGGAGGTTTAGGGGCTCCCCAGTGTAATACCTCTCGGTGCAGGCTCTGATCGTCACTGTTTTCTGCTGTGCCTTTGGAAGCTTTCTTCTAAGATGGTTTTCACAGGTACATGTGGAACAGCGTTCAACCTTCCAGGGAATATGACCCCTTCTCCCTGTTACTGCCCTTCTTTATTCCTCTCTCCTCTTTCATTGTTCTGTTCTGTATTCTTTTCACCTTCATTCTCACCCTCTCTACTTTTACTTTTTCTCTTTCTTCCTCCCTTTCTCCTTCTCCCCTCTTTCTTTTTCAGACTGATCTTTTCTCTGCCTGTTTTTCTATCTCATTTGATCTGTATTTGTCTCTCTCTACCTTCCCTCTTTCTCTAACATGTCCAAAAGTGCTGTTTTTCCATAGATGTTTCCTTAGACGCCAAACTTTGCTATGCTATAGTATTTACTAATTTTTATTAAGGGAAATGGATTACTGTAATGAACTGATCACTAGCAATAGTCTGGATCCCGATGTGTGTGTGTGCTCACAATCACTCTCACCTGTTTGTGAGCACATGCAGCAAAGTTATCTTATATTTCCAGGTTTAACTAGTTGGAGTTTTTCTCCCTTTCTCAATAATCAACTTATAGTACTGACAGATTCCACTAGCATGCTGAGTAGGACAGTAAATCAGGATGCTCATAACTTTGTATGTCTGACCCAAGTGCCAAAGGCAGACGTGCTTTATAGCTAAATGAACAAAGCAAAGGATACAGAGGTATGTTCTCTCTTAGAAGCTAACTTCCCTGAGACTGCATGGCTCAGGCGTTAATAATGGACATAAAAAGTCATAAAATGTTAGAGCTGGAAGGAATCTTAACTATTAATCTAGTTCAATGCCCTTATTTTACAGATGGGAAAACTGAGGCCTGGAGATAGGAAGGGACTTCCCCAAGGCCACACACTGAGTTAACAGCAGAATTGGGACTGGAATATAGGCCTTCCGATTCCTAGTTCGGTATTCTTACCCCTGTACCACATTGAGTCATGGGACTTTTTCCTAGGGCTCTATTAACAGTGACAGAAAGCCATTCCCATTCAATTACTTTTCAGAAACCATGCCAAGTTAGTGTGGTGGTCTTTCTCCAGTGCATGGTGGGTAGCTAATTAACTATCAGACATTGAGGCTGCCCCCAGTGGACATCACCTTTGGCTCTGTCACCTTGTAGAAGCTCAAGTGTGGAAAAGAAAAGCTTAAAGAAGCCCTAACCAAGCTGTATCTTCGCCATTGCATCTACTCTTTGCTGCACACACTGTGCTTGCTCCTGGCTTGTCTGCAATGGCAGCTGCCTGAGAACTTAAATTTCAGCAACAGCGAAAAACTGAGATGAAAGATGTATAATTCAGAGAACTGACTTCTCTCTTAAAAAATACAGAGAGCCTGTGCTGTGAACCCCCTTCAATGGGAAAAAGCTGCAGTGGTGATGGCAGGCTCCTAAAGACTGCTGCTTAAAGACACAAGAATTATAAAGTTTCCCTCTATAAGTGAATCCAGAATTCACTGAGGAATTCAGAGATTGAGGGCACTTGCTTGAAATCAAGGTGCTCCAACTTAGTTTAAGACCTCCAGACTCTAACTTTATAGATCATCTCTTTTAGAGTGTGCATGGATGTGTGTTGCAGGGTGGAGAAGTGGGGAGAAGTGTATAGTCGTACACAGGGGAAGAGGGGACATCCATGTCCCTTTGTTGGATACATATTACAGAAATATGTGCCACTCAGTTTTTGTTGGTTCTGAATCTTCCTGAAGTGTACTGACATTTGGGCTGCACAGAGCCCCACACCTTCACTTACACCTCTTCTAGAATTGCTTTGCTCTATTTTTGTATATATAAATGTGTTATGATGATTATTAATAATGTTAATGATATTGCTGCAAATGGTGCCATATATAAGGTTAGGCTTCTTGGAACATTTATAAACCCAAACCAATACCTGTAACCTCTTATGTTGCTTTCAGATCCTTCAATTTTAAGTAACTTTTTAATCTTACAAGTCTGCTTGATTGTACTTTACACTTATCTACCCCTAAAAGCTCTGCCCAGTTCTCTGGGTCAAGCTGGATGGTGATGAGTAGCAACCACACTTCTCTGCTTCTGCCTGAAATGTGCTTAGAGCTCAGTTATCTAAGGATTCTCTGACACTAGTGCATTGTTCCTGGAGCTAAAGTTATTCTATGGATGTTTGCTTATTAGTTTCAGGCCCCAAAATAACATGAGCCCCTCCTCCTTGATAGCTCCTTGATATCCCAATCTTGCAGTCCTAACTCAGGCAAATTGTGCACTGCCAGAGGGGCCCTGGGTTCTGCCATATACCCAGAGGAGCCTTTCTCAGTGTGTTTCTAAATGGCCTTACACTTGGTAGAAGAAATTGAAGGGTTACTCAAATACAGTTGCAATCTGCAATCTGCTGTTGAGTCAGGGCTTTCACTTGTGTCCAAGTTGGCCTGATATGGACTGCATCTGCTTTACATATAGATGGGTCCTGTTGGGGTATGCGCATGGACGTGTGAGTGAGTGTGCATATGTATCCCTTCTGTGATTTTATATATATATATATATATGTAAATATATATTCACACATCTCTATATATTTTAATGTATTGCACATGTATATTTAAAATATATACGAAAGAACTCTAAATCCTGCAGGGAGGCTCTGTTTTCATTATTTTTCTACTTTGTGTCATGTCCTGTATAAACAGGAATATTTAGAGCGTGTTTCCTGCTTAGCATTTTTTTGCAGTTAAATCATCTTTTAGTCCCTAACTCTATTGCTTTCCACGTATTGGTTCCTTGATACATTTCATATGGCATCAGCCAAGAGTTTTCCTGTGGTTCCAGCCCATCTTCCCTAATCACAATTACAATAATAAATATAGTGAACACTTATATAGTGCTTACTATATGCTAAGCGCTATTTTTAACATATTATTTATATTAGCTCATTCATTCCTCACAATTCTACAATATAGGTATAATTCCAATCTCTGTTTTACAGATGAGAAAACTGAAGCACAGAGAGGTTAAGTGACTTGCCAAAGGTGACAATTGTAAACGGTAGAACTAAGATTTGAACATAGGGTGTCTGACTCCCAGGTCCATGCTCCAGAATCAGATATAGAAGGCTGGAGCACAATGTAAACCATTCTGGAGTAACAAGCCTCAAGTGGTGAATAATTCTTTCCCTAACTCTGGTCCACCTGCAACCTAGGAGTTAAAATAAATATGCTGCTATGTTAAGGGTAAAGCAACAGTTACAGGCATTATGTATTAGCTGTCTTGCTCCCAAAATGGTGGCATTACAAATGTTTCCAGTATTCACTTTGAAAACATGCTTGCAGCCAGTTACCATTTCTTAGCTTATGACGTAGAGCTATTAAGGGAGTAGTTTCACTTGTGCCAAAGAGGGTAAGAGTTTATTAGTCTTATCTTTATTGGCCAGGGAAAACTAATTCAATTTTTTTCTGAACAAAGTAGAACTGAGACTATTTTTGGAGCTTAAGATTTGCTACAGCTGTTAATACTCAAACTTATTGATTATATTGAGAGCAGTCTTCTGAGTCAAATGACCACTGATCCATATAACACCTTTTACCGACAGCTCCTTCACACTGAATCCTTTAACTTTGCCAAAGGACCTTTAAATAACATCTAGTCCAATGTCAACATTTTATCGCTGGAGAAAGGGATGCACAGAGAGGGAAAATAACCTGTCTAAAGTCACACAGTTCTGAAAATTGAGTGGAATTATGACTTTATGCCAGAGTTCCTAATTTCCAGGTATCTTAGCCTCGGTTTCTTAGAAAATAGAATTTGAAGCAAAAGCTATGTACAATCCAGGGTAGTATGAGTAAGGAAAGGGCTAATAAGGGAGAGAAGAAAGAAGAACAAATAAAAAGTATGTCACTGAGTTGACCACAATCTGTTCCTTGGCAAGCTAATTTCGCAATTTTTTATGACAGACCATGTGAAACTACTACATCTCCATACAGCCCACCTGGCGGAGGAAAGTAATGGGAAGGATTGTAGCTCCACTACAAACAGTAAGGCAAGTATATGAATATAGGGAGATTAAAGTGATAAACTAGGGTGGTGCTTTTACCTTATGTCTTTAATCACATTCCTTCAAAGTAAGTTAGAGATAACCTACCACCTTTAAAGTAAATAAGGCTTTATTGTGGCTCTTAGAACTGTACTATGTTTGCCTTCCTGACCCTGTTTATTCTCTAGCTTGCTTTAAGGGGCTTCTTTTTTATATGGAAATTAATTCCCTGTTCAATTAAAGGAGTAACAAACTCTCAAAATATCTTTCTTCTTAATATAAAAAGGAATTTCATATTATTGAACTCCTCAAAAAGCATGTCTAAGTGAAAATATGTATGTGAATTCACATATGTTCTTTTAGGTTCCATGAGCATAATAGCAGGAAAACTGATCAAGTCAATAAATGCTGGGAAAAAAATGGCTAAACAAGGTATTCTGTAACATAGAAAATAAAGCAATGAGTTGGTTGACTGGCTTTTTAAAAAATATTTCAGCCACTAATTATGACATGACACAGACACATTCTAAGAATTATACTAGCTTTTATTCACATATATAATCGTTCCCTGTGTCCTATAGATCATTGTCACATAAAGCAAAAGCATTAGTGCCCCATTTGGACCTTTGGCCTAAGGTTTGATAAGATTTTGTAGAACTGAAATTCTTGGTCCCTTTATCCTAGTTTAGGCCCATATCCTCATTTTGACCCTCAAAGATAAGATCATAACACTACCAGTCTTGTCCATCCTGGCCTTTAATAGCAACAACACTGGTGTTGGGAATGACACTGACTATTGCTAGGAATCTTGCTGTCATTACAATCCAAGTTATATATGTTTGCTCCCATATGTATTTGTTGGCCCATCTCCTGAAAAAGAAGACAGTAATTCTAACTCACACATTGTCATTCCCAGACTAACCTTTTGACCATACCAGGTAATAGTCATGTCTCTGATGGTAAAAGACAGAGATGTCAAGGCTCTGGAAGCTCCCAGGTCCTTGAAGAACTAACTAAACTGCTGAAAACAGAAGTGGTAATGTAGGCAAATACCCTGGCTTTATTAATATAAGGCTTTAACATCAAGTCACAGGCATGTTCTCTTACTGTAACAAGATGGGGTTGACCATTTGTGAACCCTGAAGAGTCATTTTGAATCTATGTCCTAAGGCCTAAAGTACTTTGATCCTCATCTTCAAAGTCTTACCACTCTAATAACAAAAAGAAACACTACAAAGAAACTGCAAGGAAAGAAAGGGACACTCATTTTTTTAATGTCTACCAATTATTTAGTTATTCATATATGCATTTCTTTATATAGAAAAATATATGAAGTTTCCAAAAGACTCTGATATTCAGCTTTATAGTCTTGGATAGAAAATCATGTGTCCTTGGTTGGGGATTCACACACCAAGGCTTAACAGAATTAGTTTGGGAAATATTCATTTTTATACCAGAGATTAGTTGGCTTAAACAACTTTACTCTGTGAATATTTTTCTTAATGATCCCCTTCCAATGGAGGTGAAGGCCTCCCAAGAAGGTGAAGGCCCCAGGCCTTTCTTAATACATAAACCATATTGAAAGAACGAAAAAAGTAATGGGAAGTAATAGTAAATGTAGATCCAGAAAGAAAAACAAAGGTTAAGAAAATGAGATATGTGAAAGAAAAAAGCTGTATAATCAGTGTGTTTCTCTCACCTAAAACACCATTTACTAACTACTTGGTTCAGTTGTACCCTTGAATTCCATTTTGTCTTTGACTTATGTCAACACTCTTCTTTTCCATACTCCTATAGCTCTTCATCTGGAATGATTCTATAGGGTGGAAGGGAGGAGAAAGGGAGAGAGCGGGAGAAAGAAAGAGAGAGAGAGAGAGAGAGAGAGAGAGAGATGGGTGGAGACTCGGCCTGTCTCCTACAGGTTCAAAGTTAGAATATGCCACTAACACTATGTGCCTTTCAAACTCCCTTCTAGGACATGCTCTGTAGTACTTAGATCTTATATTAAATGACAAGGTTTCTGTCCTTCAGAGAGAAATACCAGACTGGGTTTGTGGTTTTCCCTGGATTGATTTTTTCTGAGTCAAAGTGGTGTTGTAGAAATCACATTACCCTGAGACCAATTAAATCAGAATCTTTGGGGGTGTTGAGAAATGGATTTTTAAAGTTCCCAGATGATTATAATATGCAAACAGATTTGAGAAAATCCACTCATCACTTTATTCTATAAACGCAGATAGTGAGGCTAAGAGAGGGAAAGTGACTTACTCATAACCACACAGTGAGTTAGTGACGAAGTCAGGATAAGAATCCAGGTCTGCAGACTCCTAGGCCAGAATTCTTGTCTTTATGCTATACTGCTTCTAACTCTATTGTATTCCTCCTCTGAGCCTTTGATTTTCTCATCTGTAAAATGAAGATAATAAAGCCTAGAGAGTGTATGAGAATCATTAAAGCAGAAGCATTTTTCTTAATGTACAAGGTTCTATACAAATGCAAGGGAATTAATGTATAACATATATGTGGGGCTGAGTCTCTAAAACAACATAATAAAAGTTGTTTTTATTTTAGTCGATCATTTCGGTATTAGCATGTAACAAGATTGAACACTTGTGTAGGTTGTATGTGCCTTTAAACTGAACTTGGCCTCAGTGACAATCAAAATTAGCAGTTGAAGAAAGAGGTCATACATTTTTCTCTTGCCCTTGCTGGAATAGGGATCAAGAGGAATATAAAAGCAATGGAATACCTGGATTTCTTATATGCAGTCAATCACAACACGGCCTTAGTGCTGAACTAGCCCAGGGTTTCTATGGAATTTGTAGATCCCATTCCTGAGGCTGGTCCTGGTTGAAGGATGTCTCTTTTGAAAGGCAGTACCCATGGAAAGCCAAGGGGGAGGGTTGCCCACTAGGAGGAGCTTCTTTAGTAGAAGCCAGAATGGAGGAAAGGGGCTTTCTGACTTGGCGCATCCGAAGAAATAGATTATTTGAGGATCTAGTACTCCCAGAATAATCTGTAACCATAAGAAACACATTTCCTGAACTCCAGAGCCCCAGAACAGGGTATCCATATCCAATTCCATCCTATCCATCCTGGATATTATGAATTTCCAGAGAGGGCCACTTCTACTCCCCTAGGAGTCATACATCTGGCTACTTGTTTATAAAATGGGCCTCTTATGTCTTCCTTATTTTGAAATTATAATATACATTCCTAATTCATCATTCATAATTCTATATGTCACATTACAAGTAAGTTTTAAAAATCTATTTGGTAAATATATTCTCATTTCATCTTGAAATACCTGCCTTTTAAGGGGAGGGTAGAGAGACAAGGAATTAGTGTAAATCAATAGGCCTAAAAGTATAATGACAAATATTTATAATTCAGATTCATCTCAGGCAGGGGTTTCCTTTCAGGTAATTAAGAGGTGATGACCTATGTTTAGGAAAAATTGGGTTGTTTAGAGGCCATGTAGGGGCCTATGATTTCCTAGAAAATATAGACCCAAAGAGCTCCTTGCTAGTAATTACACTGCCGAAGAAGTTCTTGTACTTTGCCGCACAACAATTAACACGAGCCTAGGTATGAGCTGTATAAAGTGCAGGTGGACAGAATGAAAAATCAGACTCAATCTGTAGTTCTGAAGGAAGGGTCAAATTTGGTTGAGGTAGGTGTTAATAGTTGAAGAAACTGAAATGTATTTCAAGAGCACTTCAGATAAACAAGATGGAGACTGAAGCCAAGAAGGAGAATAAAGAGTAATTACTGCATAAGAGGCTAGAGCATACCTGAAGTCCAAAAGCAGCACTGAATTTAGAATCAGAAGATACAAATAATACACAAGAGAGTGTGCAATGCAGGGAACCATGCTTGATGGGTTTCATCTAAAGGATTGTAGCTAGCTCCACCTTTGACAAGTTAGCTTTTCTGTGCCTGGTTTTGAACCAGGAACCATGACTCTAAAGATTTTGTGCTCTTAACTACTGCAATCTCCTTTTCAGTATAAAAATGGCTATATTAATAGGATTGTAATACGTCCCGATTTGCCCAAGACTGTCTCAGCTAATATCTGTTTCTAAAATATTTTTAATAGTGCCTCCTTATACTCTGAGAGCATATCTTAACATGACTTATATATAATTTTCAACATTATGTTTAATCCCCAATTGTTTATTATCCATCATGCCCCCCAAACTCTGACCTCCCTTGTTACTCAGATTACATTCCCTCTCTCCCTCTAGCATACTTGCCTGACAAAATCTGAAACTTAAATATAATCACTTGTTCCACATTTTCATCTAAACAGATGAATGTGATTGGAGAAAAACATAAAACGGTAAATTCAAGCGTGCCCTCAGTACCACAAGGTATTTCTACTTTATTTCTCTCTTCAGTTTATTTTCAAATCGACTCTTTAAAAGGACTGCTTCACACTTCTCTCTCATCACACCTCCAATACCCCACTTCCTCCATGCCTCCACTCCTATCCTACGACCTTGCAATATATCACTGGGAAAATAGCCTTTTCTTTTGAACTCACTCTAGCCAAGCTTTTAAACCAACCCTCCACCAAAATAGCTCTTTTCAACGTCACCAGTGATCCTACCTTGCTAAATCCAATGGTCAGTTCTCAGTCATCTCATTCAGTTTATCACTAGCATTTGTCCCAGTCCATTTACATTAACAGCTTCCTCCACCTGAGACAATGACCTGCATGCAGTTAGTTTATTTGAGAGAAGTGATTCAGAAAATAGGAGACGGGACTGAGAATGGTGAGCCAGGAAAGGAAGGAACATCAATCCAAGGGCATGTTATTGATCTGTTTACTACTATAGGCAACTGAGGACTCTCTAAGGAGCCATGTAGAATGCACCCCAGAATTTTCCACCAGACATAGAAGAGGAGAGTGTTTTTCTATCAAATCTCATCTCCCATTAATTAAGTGTAATCCTAGAGGGTATTTACTTGCAAGTTGGCACATGATTTGGAATCACTGAGCAGGGTCCTTCAAGTGATTCACATGGTGGTGGCAAAGAAGCCCCTGCAGGAAGCAATAGTATGAGATAAAGCTGAATGAGGTAGCATCAAGCTACACCTGCATGTAGTTACTGCAGCATGGCCTGAACAAAAAGGCAGTCCATATTGAAATATATTCTTTATTTGGCTTCCAGCACACCACACTCTGCTGATTCTCCTCTCACCCCATTGATCACTCCCTCTCCAAGTCCTTTGATAGTTCTTCCTCATTTTCCTGAACTGTAAATATTAGTGTGCCTGAAGTTTCAGTTCTTAGTCCTCTTCTCCATCTACACGCACTCTCATGGTGATCTCATCTAGTATCCTGGATTTAAACACCATTTATGTACTCACAACTCCAAAACTTATAGCTCTAGCCCCAATCTCTCCCCTGAATTCCAGACTGCTCACTTAAAATCTCTACCTACAAGCTTAATAATAATATAAAACAACATATTTAACAGATAAATTTTGATTTCTATGTCATTCAGTTTTCCCCCACCTCAGTAAATGATGATTCTATTCTTCAGATACTCAAGCTGACCATTTGGAGGTATCCTTCACTTCTATCTTTTTCTCATGTCAATTGGTCAGCAAATCCTGTTGGCTCTACCCTCAAAATATATCCAGAATTTGACTATTTCTCAGTATCATTACTGCTACTACCTGTTCTGATCTACCATTATCTCCTCCCTCAATAATTGCAGCAGCTCCCTGATTCCACTAATCCCAAAGTCTAATCCCAACAGAGAAACCACGATGATTGTTCTGAAGATGAAGGCCAGATCTTGTCATTCTTCTGCATAAAATCTTCCAGTGATATTCCAATTAACTTAGAACCAGACTCATCTAGTTACGACTATAAGGCCCTACATACTCTTCCCCTCCTATTTACATGGCCAGCTCTCTCATTTAATTCAGGAGTTCACTCAAATGTCACTTCCTCAAGGAGGCTTTCCCTGAATACCCTAAATCAGTATTGCTCATCATTTTATCCTCTTGTTTTGGTTCATTTTCCTTCATAGGAATTCTTACTACCTGATTATATTATATGTTACTGTTGAATAAATAAATGAATATGTGGGAGTTTAAATTGGAACAGTCTTTCTTGAAGTCATCAGATATTGATCCAATGTTTCTTATGTGCCAGACAGACATTGCTGTATGTACTGCTCCACTCTGTTCCTTCCCAAAACTCTTCTCTTGCCCCTGGAACCTCTGCTTCTTTCATTTCTCCACTTTTGGAATTAACTGGGATTACAATACTTCCCCTTCAGTACTCTCCCATGGAGACTGTTCATTCTCCCATATATGGCTTCATTTCATTCCCAATGCAGCCTAGACTCCAGAGAGATGAAGATTTGAGTATCATCTTCATAGGAAGTGTTGGTTGAAATTGGAAATGTGTGATAGCTCTCTCTGGCAGAAAGTATAAACTGGAGAAAAACAAAACACCAGCAGAATCTTTCCTCTAAAGTGATGCCTATCATGGTTAGAAACCATACAGTTATGCTAGCAAGAATTATTATTATTATGCTAGCAAGAATGCCAATTATATAAAAAAGGCAGGTTCACTGGGTCTCTTTACTGTAAAAAATACCTCTAGAAGAATACATTTGGAAACAACTACCATATGAACATAAGAGATAACAATTATTCAGTTCCTACTATGTTTCAGGCATAAAATTAACATTTAATCCTCATGACAACTTTATGATATAAATATTTTATCACTATTGACAATGGATGTGGAAACAGAGGCTTTGGAAAGTTAAGTTATTTGCATAAGGCAATTAAACTAACAAGTGAAAAGACGTTCTAGGATTTAAAACCAGGTTTGTCTCAAACACCGTGTTCTTTGCACTCTTTCATACCACCTTGTTTGCTAATTATATCAATTTAGAATGTGTGCATGAAAATTAAACATGCATTTTAAAAATTTTTACTAGGTCTATCAGCAGCTTTCAACATAATTGACCCTTCCCTCCTTTAAGTTCTTCCCTTTTGTGGCTTCAATTAAACTACATTTTCCTGTTTTCCCTCCTAATTATGTGGTTACTTCCCAGTCTCTTTTTCTAGGTTTTTTTCCTCTATCTGGCCTTTAAATATTGAAGTACTCAGGACTCTTCCTATCCCTTTTGTTTTACAAGTCTACACACTTTTCCCAAGAAATGTCATCCCAAAACTCTTCCCTGACCCCCAAGAACCATTTCTTCATTTCTCTACTTCTGGAATTTACACTCTTATGACTTCAACTATACTGATGACTCCCACATTTGTATCTCCAGCGCACACCATTTTTCTAAGCTCAGTGCTATATCCAGTTGCATACTCTATATCTACATATATTATAGATACCTCAAGTTCAACATATTCAAAATTGAACTAATTAACTTTGTTCCTCAAGTCAGCTCATCTTTGATGGTTCCCAAACTCAATAAATGTTATTACTATCTACTTAAATGCTCAAGCCATAAGCTTGTGAATCTTCCTATCTTCATTCTCTTCATCTCCTATATGCAATGAATCAAAAAGTGCTGACAATTCTTCTTTCGTAAGAATCTCTCAATTAATTAGCTTTTCTACATCTCCACAATCATAATTAACCAAAAAGCTATTAACAATGCCTTATTGTATTGCTCCAATAGCTCCTTAACTAGTTTCCTTATAAAACCTTTTATCCCCACTCCAATATTTTCTCCACATAGCAAAGAATAATATTTTTAAATGTAAATTTTTTTATGTAATTGTCTTACTCTCTATTGCTCTTTGTAGTTCCCTAATTATTAAATCAAACTTCTTAACATTGCCAGGCCTCTGTCTACTTCTCTCCTACCTCATATTCTACCTTGTCCCCCTCACTGTAGTCCAAGTATACTATCCTTTTCTCATTTTCTTAAACATGCAAAGTTTTGTCCTGCTTCAGGTAATTTGCCTCTGCTCATTCTTTACATCTCTTACCCATCACTCGCTCAAGAAAACCTTTTGTTTTGGTCCCTTGAAGACTAGATTATGTCCTTCATTATACACTTCTACAGCACTTGATGCTATCTCTGACTACACCACTAATTGTTTAATTACAGATTTATTTCTGTCTTCTGCTAAAATATAAACTTTATAAGGGCAGGAATAATTATTGTGTTGTTAATTCCTGTATGTTCACTACCTGGCATATCATATAAAACTATTGGCGGGGTGGAGGGGGGAAGCGCGTATTAATGTACTACAGTGTATTCTACTGAGAAAAGTAAGTTTCAGATTATTTTTCATTATGAATCATCAACGTAATTGCTCCTTTATACTGACTTAAAAATTGAGAGATGTATTTTAATTATGTCTATGACTTAAGCCTATACTTCACTCTCTATTGCAATTGTATTATAAAATGTGCCTGAGCTGTTGGCTAGAAATTTTTAAATTTATGTTATATACCACTTGAAAGTCATGCATTTTTTCAGTCAATGCCAAAATACTCAGAAATACTGTTAATTCTTCCTTACTGCCTACCTTTGTCATATCATGCTGGGTCAGGAAGGGTTGACTCATCTTGGAAAATATATTCATTTGACTTCATTTACTTTTACTTTCAAATAGGAGATCCTTACGTTACAAAAAAAATTTTCTTGTCCTCTCCTCTCTTGGATGCAAAAGTAAGACTCAATTTTATTTATAATTTCATTATAAAGACATAGATAAGTTAGAAGGAAATATGTGGAAAGTGATATACAATACAAAAAGTAATCCAAAGAAAGCTACAGTGACTGTATTAATATCACATAAAGTAGACTTCTGAATAAGAAATATTTTTCAAGAATAAAGAGGAACATCTCATAATGATAAGTCAATTATCCAAGAAGACATGGAAATTCTAAATGTGCATACGCCCACCATATTGAATATGCATGAAGCAAAAACTGACAGAAAAGAAAGCAGAAATAAATAAAAAATGATTAGACTTGGATATTTCAACACCTTTCTCAGTAATTGATAGAACAAATAGAACATCAGTAAGAATATGAAAGATTTGAAGAACCTTATTGACCAACATGTCTTAATTGACATTTATAGAAAACTCCACCCAACAGCAGCAAAACACACATTATTTTCAAACGCACATGGAACATTCACCAAAATAGACCATATTCTGGATGACAAAACAAGTCTCATAAACTTAAAAAGAGCAAAATCACACAAGGTATATTCTCTGGCCACAATGGAATTAAATTAAGATTCTATAACATATCTGAAAAATCTCTAAATATTTGAAAATTAACAACATATTTGTACATAACACATGGGTCAAAAAGGAAATCACTAGTTAATTCAGAAAATATTTTGAACGGAATGAAAATGAAAACATGGCATATCAAAACTTGTGGGAGGGCTGGGCACAGTGGCTCATTCCTGTAATCCCAGCACTTTGAGAGGCCGAAGTGGGAGGATCAATTGAGCTCAGGAGTTCAATGCCAGCCTGGGCAATATAGTGAGACCCCATCTCTTAAAAAAAAAAGTGTGAGAGAATGGCTACCCAGACTTCATCAGTACACAATGTATCCATGTTAACAAAATTGTACTTTTTTCTTATAATCACAAAGTAGTGAATAAGAGGATAAAATAAAGGAATTGGCATGGTAGATATCTAAAGAGATAATTGAGTCAAATATAACTCAGAGGCTTGAGCCTAAGTCACTAGAAGTATGAAATTAGAAAAGTTAGAAATGAGAGATTTTGGTTAAATTTACAGAAAAAAACCTTGTGAGGTATAGCTAAAGCAGTGCCTTTAGAAGGAAATGTATGGTATTAAGTGCTTATATTAGAAATCAACAATGTAAGTTTCTACTTTAATAATTACAAATATAAGAGCAAAATCAACCCAAAGTGTAGAAGGAAGAAACTAATAACAAAGAGAATAAATGAAACTGAAAATAGAAAAACAATAGAGAAAATCAGTGAAACCAAGACCTATTTGGAAAGATGCATAAGACTTAACTAATCTGATCAAGAAGAAAAGAGAGAAGACACAACATATGTATGTTAGAAATGAAGGCGTGAACATCACTATGGGTCCTGCGTATATTAAAAGTATACCATGAACAATTTTATGCCAAGAGATTTTACGACTTAAATGAAATTGGCACTTGCCTTGAAACACCAAATGACCAAAATTTACTCAAAAGATAGAAAATCCAAATAGCATATTTTGTAAAGACATTGAATTCATAATCAATTAAAAATACCATTAAGCCAGATAGTTTTCGCTGGTGAATTCTATAAAACATTTAAGGAAAAAGTAACATCAATCTTATACAAATTATTTCAGAAATTAGAGAAGAAAGAGACAGTTCTCAATTTTTAGGCCAGTTTTCAATTTTTAGGCCAGTTTTACTCTGATTTAAAAACTAAATTATTACAACAAAAGAAGGCTACAGAGTAACATCCCTTATGAACAAAAATACAAAAGTATTTAATAAAATATTAACAAATTTTATCCAGCAAGATATGTAAAGGATAATGCATCACAACCAAGAGAGGTTTATCCTGGAAATGCAAGGGACAAAGACATTAACATTTAAAAATAAATTGTTGAAATTCACCATGTCATCAGAATAAGGGGGGAAACCATATGATCATCTTAATAGATGCAGAAACAGCATCTGCAAAAAAAAGTCAAGGCCGATTTATAATAATAATTTTTTTAAACCCACTAGAAATTTAAGGGAACTTCCTCAACCTGATAAAGGGCACCTACAACAAAAGCCCTACTGCTTTACCCTTAAGATTAGGAATAAGTGGACATAGAGAGAAGGATGACTACCAGTGGCTGGGAAGGGTAATTGGGGGTTGGGAGGAGGCAGGGATAGTTAATGGGTAAAAAAAAATAGGAAGAATGAATAAGACCTACTATTTGACGGCACAATAGGGTGATTATAGTCAATAATAATTATATATTTTTAAATAAATAATGTAGTTGGATTATTTGTAACTCAAAGGATAAATGCTTGACAGGACAGATACCCCATTCTCTATGATGTACTTATTTCACATTGCATGCCTATATCAAAATATCTCATATATCCCATAAATATATACACCTATGTACCCACAAAAAAAATTTTTAATTAAAAATATATTAGGAACAAGGCAAGTATGTCCACTCTTGTCATTTCTAGCCAATATTGTACTGGAAGACCTAGCCATTGCAATAAGGTCCATATAAGAAATAAAAGACATTAAGATTGGAAAGGAAGAACCAAAACTATATCCACAAGTGACATTATTGTGTACATGGAATATCCTAATGAATCACCCAAAGGGCTATTAAAATTGTAAGTGAGCAAGGTCACAAGATACAAGATCGATATATAAAAGTCTATTGCATTTCCATAAACTAGCACATAACAATTGAATATTGAAATAAAAAGCAATTACTTTTAAAATAACAATCAAAAAACACAAATTACTTAAGCTTATATTTAACAAAATACATTGAAAACCTGTACATTTAAAACTGTAAACTTTGCTGCAGAAATTGAAGAAAAATAAATGGAGGCATACATCATATTCATAGATTGGAAGACTCAGTAGTGTCAATCTTCCCAATATTAATTCATAAATTTAGCTTGAAAGATACTGACAAGCCGGTACTAAAATTTATATAGAAATACAAAGGATCTAGATGTCAAAATGAATTTTCTAAAATAACAAATTGGTAATACACTACTTGAGATCAAAACTTACTATTAAACACAGAGGAAGGTGTCAGGATAATTGCACAGGAAGAATGGTATATATGAAAATAAATATATGAGAGCAAAATGCACTGATCAAGTAAATGAGATGCTCTATCTGGAGAGAAGAGTTTAAAATATATTTTTGGACTAGGAAAATGAATTGGACCCAAAATGAAGATAATTTTAAATGTCCTGATGAAAGTTGTTAGAAAACTAGTTGTCCTAGACTGGATTAGGAAAACAAAATGTGGCAAATATACACCATGGAATACTATGCAGCCATAAAAAAGGATGAGTTCATGTCCTTTGTAGGGACATGGCTGTAGCTGGAAACCATCATTCTCAGCAAACTATTGCAAGAACAGAAAACCAAACACCGCATGTTCTCACTCATAGGTGGGAACTGAACAATGAAAACACTTGGATACAGGAAGGGGAACATCACACACCGGGGCCTATCATGGGGAGGGGGGAGGGGGGAGGGATAGCATTAGGAGATATACCTAATTTAAATGATGAGTTAATGGGTGCAGCACACCAACATGGCACATGTATACATATGTAACAAACCTGCACATTGTGCACATGTACCCTAGAACATAAAGTATAATAAAAAAATAAAATAAAATAAAATAAAATTAGTTGTCCTATAATATATAGAATGATACTTGAAAAAGGCAGGGATACAAGTTAATATTGTTTTCATGAACCCATACACGAAGTAGTGAATATGAGGATAAAGAAAAAAATAGGCATGGTAAATACAAAAAGAGATAATTTAGTCAAATATAATTCAGAGGTTGGAGTTTAAGTCACTAGAATTATGAAATTGGAAAAAAATAGAAGTGAGAGATTTTAGTTAAAAAATGAATTCCATTTATAAATGTTTAATTTTATATCATTACAGTATCAATCTGTTAATATAGAACAAATGCTTTTCAAATATAGATAGAAAGAATGGATTTGAGATATAGACTTGGAAATCATGCACATAAAGAAGATAGTTGATGCTGTGAGAAGGGAAAGTATAAAGAGAGATGAGAACAGAAGTACTTGGACTAACGTTCAAAAAATACCAACTTCTGACAGCAAGAACAGAAAGAATGAATCAAGTAGAAAGGAAGGAACTTACACTGCTCTATGTTTTCAGGACTGGGAAAACTGGAAATGAGCAGTTGAAAGTCAGAAAACTAAAATAAATTACTTGTTTCTTTCTAAAATGTCTAGTCAACTTTCATCTGTTTTCCTTGACATAATATTTACAGAGATGCTCAGTAAGTTCTAGTACTCAATGTATATGGTCTAAGGTTTTTCTTGGTCTAAGGACATGAAATATGGATGAATGTAAGCCAAGGGCTTTACAAGGCATATGGTTGTTTGTTCATCATAAGTTACAAGTTACAATAAAACTAAACAGAAAAATGTTTGAAAGACTATAAAGCTACAGAAATCAAGATAGTTTGGTGTTGGCAAAAAGATAGTCATATAGGTTAATGGCGGAGAATAAGGTATCTAGAAAGAGACCCATATATTCATGGTCAATTGATTTTTTATGAAGGTGCCAAGGCAACTAAATGGAAAAAAGAGAATTTTTACAGCAGGTGGTGCAGGAACAACTAGATATTCACATGAAAAAAAAAAAAAGCTTGACAACTTGGCACTTCATGCAAATAAAAATTAACTTGAAATGGAAAATAGAAAAAAAAAAAGAGAAAATCTTTACAACCTTTGGGTAAGTAGATTTCTTAGGACACAAAAAGCATAAGCCATAAAAGAAAAAACACTGATAAATTGGATTTCATCAAAATGTAAAAGTTTTATTCTTCGAAACATACTGTCAAAATTAAAAGACAAGTCTCAGATTGTGAGAAAATGTTTACAAAACAGTTATCTGACAAAGGATTTATATCGAAAGTATACTCAATAGTAGTAATAACAGTAAGAATAGGAATAAGAATAAAAGAAAAACAACCAGAAGAAAAGGTGGGCTAAAAATTTGAATGGGCCCTCTGTATAATTGCCATTTGTATATTTTCTTGTTTGTATAAAAGATGTACATTCAGTATTGCTGTTATCGGAAGAAGAAAAAAGAAGATATACAAGTAACAAATAGGTACATGAAAACACCCTCTACAAAACAGTAGAATAGATAAAATAAAGGATGGATGTAATGATACCCTCTATTGCTAAGGATGTGGAGAAGCCAAAACTCTCACATCTTATCTGTGAGAATATTAAATAGTACAACCACTTTAGAAAATATTTCAGCAGTTTGTGTGTGTGTGTGTGTTTTGTTTTTTGTTTGTTTGTTTGTTTGTTTTAGAGATGGAGTTTCACTCTTGTTGCCCAGCCTGGAGTGCAATGGAGTGATCTCGGCTCACTGCAACCTCCACCTCCCGAGTTCAAATGATTCTCCTGCCTCAGCCTCCCAAGTAGCTGGGATTACAGGTGTGCGCCACTACACCCGACTAACTTTTGTATTTTTAGTAGAGATGGGGTGTCACCATGTTGACCAGGCTGGTCTCAAACTCCTGACCTCAGGTGATCCACCCACCTCGGCCTCCCGAAGTGCTGGGATTACAGGTGTGAGCCACCATGCCCAGCCAGCAGTTTGTTATAAAAACTAAACATATGCTTTTCATATGACCTTGTGATTCCACTCCTAGGTATTTATCCCAGATAAATACATAGTTCCATAAGAAGATTTATACTTGAATATTTATATCAGCTTTATCTATACTAGCCCTAACTTAGAAACAACCCAAGTTTCCAGCAACAGATAAAATGGATAAACAGGCCAGGTGCGGTGGCTCACACCTGTAATCCCAGCAATTTGGGAGGCCAAGAAGGTGCGAATCACTTGACATCAGGAGCTCAAGACCAGCCTGGCCAAGATGGTGAAACTCTGTCTCTACTAAAAATGCAAAAATTAACTGGGTATGGTGGCGGGTGCCTATAATCCCAGTTACTTGGGAGGCTGAGGCAGGAGAATCACTTGAACCCGGGAGGTAGAGCTTGCAGTGAGCTGAGATCTCACCACTGCACTCCAGCCTAGGTGACAGAGTGAGACTTTGTCTCCAAAAAAACAAATAAATGGATGAACAAATTGTAGCATATCCATACAATGAAATAGCACCCAGTAGTAAAAATCCTGCCTATGTAATTAAGTCTCCATAAAAAGTGAAAAGGACTGAGTTTAGAGAGCTTCTAGATTGCTGAACACCTGGAGGTTCCTGGAGGATGACAATCCCAGAGAGGGCAGGAAGCTCTGTGCCTCTTCCCCAATACCTTGCCCTAGGCATCTCTTCGTTGGTATCCTTTGTAACATCCTTTGTAATAAACCAGCAAAAGAGTAAGTGTTATCTTGAGTGCTGTGAACCACACCAGCAAATTACTCAAACCCAAAGAGAGTGTCATGAGAACTCCCGATTTATAGCTGATCAGTTGCAGGTCACAACTTGGGGTTTGCAATTGGCATCCGAAGTAGAAGAGCAGTCTTGTGAGATTGAGCCTTTAACCTGTGGGATCTGATGCTAACTCCAGGTAGATAGCATCAGAATTGAATCAAATTGTAGGACACCCAGCTAGTGTCCACCGGAGAATTGCTTGGTGTGTAGGGAAAACCCCACACACATCTGGTGTCAGAAGTTTTATGTTAAATGACTGTGTGTGAGTAGAGAGAAACTTTTTTCTTCAGATTATCACCTGGAGAAAGTCATTTTAAAATGCTCTCCTTTTTTGTATGAGAAAATTATTTTCAATGATAGTTATGTATGTAATCTGTACCTAATTTGTAAAAAATGTTTTTTTGTTTTTTTCTTTAGTTTTAAACCAAAAATTAATTTTAAAAGACTAAATTTCAATCTTAAACATATTCAAGAAGTAAAATATATCATGTGTGAACTAAAAATTACACTTATCAAGCAAACAGTCTTTCTCACAGCTCATACTCTGTTCCATTGCTTTGATTTTTTAATGTTTTCACATTTTTTAAATTTCAATAGCTTTTGGGATACACAGGTTTTTGGTACATGGATGAATTGTATAGTAGTAAACTCTGAGATTTTAGTGCACTCATCACCCGAGTAGTGCACATTGTACCCAATATGTAGTTTTTTTAATCCCTCATCCCCTTCCCCTCTCCCCCTTCCTGAGTCTTCAATGTCCATTATACCACTCTATGCCTTTGCATACCCATAGCTTAACTCCCACTTATAAGTGTGAATATATGATATTTGGTTTTCCATTCCTGAGTTATCTCACTTAGAATAATGACCTCCAACTTCCTCCAAGTTGCTGCAAAAGACATTATTTCGCTCTTTTTTTCTGACTAAGTAGTATTCCATGGTGTATATATACCACATTTTCTTTATCCACTCACCAGTTGATGGGTACTTAGGTTGGTTCTATATCTTTGCAATTGTGCTGTGATAAACATACAAGTACAGGTGTATTTGATACAATGATTTCTTTCCCTTTGAGTAGATACACAGTAGTGGGACTGTTGGACTGAATGGTAGATCTACTTTTAATTCTTTGAGAAATCTCCATACTGTTTTCCATAGAGGTTGTACTAATTTACATTCCTACCAACAGTGTGTAAGCCTTTTCTTTTCACCATATCCACACCAACATCTATTGTATTTTGACTGTAAACTGACTCCCTGTATTAGGAAGTTCTTGCATTGCTATAAAGAAATACCTGGGACTAGGTAATTTATAAAGAAAAGAGGTTTAATTTGCTCATGGTTGTGCAGACTTTATAGGAAGTGTGGTGCTGACATCTGTTTGGCTTCTGGGGAGGCCTCAGGAAGATTTACAATCATGGTATAAGGTGAAGCGGGAACAGGCACATCACAGTGTGAAAGCAGGAGCAAGAGCAAAATGCCTAGATCTTGTGAGAACTCACTCACTATCACTAGCACAGTACCAAGGGGATGGTACTAAACCATTCATGAGAAAACCACCTCCAACATTGGAGATTACAATTCAACATGAGATGTGGGTGGGGACACAGATCCAAACCGTATCACTCCCCAAATGAATGTGTGTAGCTGAGTCTACATATGTCATGGACTTACTGCAGAATTGGACTTACTCTGAATTAATTTTTATCTAGAATTAAAGGTTAAATGATCAAAATATGCTAACTTGAAGATTACATTTAAATTGTTAAAAGTCAACAATAACAGTATCAAATGTTCAAAACTTAGCCCAATGAATTTTAACCAACAAAAGGGTAGGAAAGAATCATATTAAGCAAATATTAGGAAAAGAAAACTGGTATACCTACATTAATTTCAGATAAAATATACTTTTATACAAAAATACTATTAGGTATAGAGAGGATCACTACCTAATGGTAAGTGTTCAATTCACTGCAAAGTTAGAGAAATTTTAAACATATCAGTACCTAACAAATAACCTCGAAAATATGAAGCAAAAACTTGATAGAATAACTGGGTAATTCTATTACCCAGTATAATGAACAAACATACTACATAGAGAGAAATATTAATACCCCTCTTTCAATTAGGTCAAGGCGACAAAAAATTCAGAAGAACATATAAGATATCTTTATCCCAACTAAGAAGTTGAACCTAAACTTACTAATGCTGACCCCCAACATATAAAGAGTTTGAATAGTCTTTGAAACATAAAATGAATTAAAGCAGTATTTTTAAATATTCCTAGAAAGAAAACACCTTTTTTGTACAGGCAAGTTCAACTACATTTTAAGGAGAAGATCATCTAAATTTTAATCAAACTCTTCTAGCAACAGAAAAGAAGGAAAGCTTCTAACTTATTATTTTAAAGCACCATAATCATGATGTGAAAACCAAAGACATTACCTAGAAGGAAAATGACATGTCTGCTTTATTTATGAATATAAATGCACAAGTTCTACATGAAATATTACTAACTGAATTTAATGGTTCATTTTATGCTAGGGATGTAAACGTAGCTTAATATGAGAAGGCATATAAAGGTAATTGACCAAACTAACAGATTAAAAGAAAAAATTGCATGATAATTTATTATAGAAAAAGTCTATGATAACAGTTTGTGGAAAACAATGCAGTTTATTTTCCATTGGTCAGGAACAAGAAAAATATAGTCCTGATGAGTGCCAGCAGCCATCCTATGACTTTAAAGGCAGCCATTCTTAAAATGATTCTGACTCTCTGGATGGCAGAATTCAAGGGAGAGATTTAAACAAGAGATATACATTTTGTATTATCAGCATATAGATGGTATTTAGAGCTACAAGACTGATTGAGGGAGGGGAAGTGAATGTAGATAGAGAAGAATAGAGATGCAAGGATGGAACCCCAATGTTTGTAAGTTACTCAGTGAGCCTTATGGGAATCGGCTGAAACTTATCTTAAAGGGCCAGAGTGAAAAAAGAGAATAAATTCAGTGACCCTAACAAACAAGCAAATCCCAGGTTCTCTGGGAGTCAGAACCGTATAAACCAAAGGGTTCATGAATGCCTAAAGATACATGCTCAGGCATGCTCAGGTATTGGATTTCTGTAATCCAGGGGAGGATGCTATTTCTGAGAAAGACTAGACTAAGTTTTCCTCCAGTGGAGGAGAATATCTGTCACCTAGGTTCAAAGGGATAAATTGGGTAGGTCTGAGGATGGGGTTAAAGTCAAAATGGTCACGTCATTTTATAGATTTAATTTTCAGTATTGCCTATACCTAAGGTTAGAGGTGGAAGAATAAATAGATACAAGAAAATTTTCCCTAGGTATTACCAGAAGTGCTGATTGAAAGTAAATTAAGGAAAAAATGAACTGCATTTTCTATCATATGTGTTTCCAAAATTAACTGCCCTATGGATATCTTATGTAAAATGTTAGCCAGAGGACAAAGATGAATTAGAACAGTTCCACAGGGAAACATAGGGACTCTGATATATGTTAATTTTTAATTACACACCACAAGGGTTAATTATATGGGGTCATTAGAAAAATAACCGCTCCAGATTATCTCTCTGGTATGTGCAAAAGTGATGAGCCACAATAGCAGATGTACTTTCCCAGCAACAAAAATACTAAACCCTACAGTTTAAGTAGAACACCACTAAACAGGAATTGGTCCAGAATATAAGGAAAGTGATAGGATAGGAAATCAAATAGGTGTAGGATTTTTTAGCCTAAAGAAAGAGATGATTCCAGGGTAGCAGGATCATTGTCTACAAATATTCAAAAAGTTGCCATGTAAAAGATGAGAGACAATTGATTTGTGTCTCTTTAGTAGCAAAAGGAACCAGTTGAAGTTGTGAAGTTGATGATCTAAGATCAACATAAGGTACAGTTCTAGTTGTCCAATAATTGAGTACTCTGCCTCATTAAGTAATGAGCCCCCATTCAAACAACAATTAAGAATGATTCTTACTTGGGACGCTGGGGAGCGTTTTACAGCATTGAGTAGCTGTTGGATGAGAGAAACTTTAAGATCTAATTTCAGACTCTTTTACTTTATGAAAAAATACTCTTTCATTTTATTGAATTCAATCCCACGTGTCATCAATGGAATTTGTATTCCCTTGAAGATTTATGTCATTGCAGTTTTCTTTCCTTTCTTTCAAATAATTAACAAAACCATTGAAAGACACAATATGGCTTTTCAGACATTTAGCAATCTATGAAGGAAAACAATTTAGACACAATTACACATGATAAGTATGCAAAGTGTTTAGTGAATTAATCTGCTATGACTTTCTTTAAAAATACCATTTACCTGGGCACGGTGGCTCACGCCTGTAATCTCAGCACTTTGGGAGGCCGAGGCGGGTGGATCACCTGAGTTTGAGACTAGCCTGGCCAACATGGTGAAACCCCGTCTCTACTAAAAATACAAAAATTAGCCAGGTGTGGTGGTGGGTGCTTGTAATCCCAGCTACTTGGGAGGCTGAAGCAGGAGAATCACTTGAACCCGGGAGGCAGAGGTTGCAGTGAGCCGAGATCGTGCCATTGCACTCCAGTCTGGGCAACAGAGCATCTCTCCATCTCAATAAAAACAACAACAACAACAACAAATTAACCTCAACTCCAGAGTCACAGAAACAATACAACAATAAATTTGTGTTAAGTCCTGAAATTTGTGTTAATTTATTACACAATAATAGAAAACTAACACAATATCTATAAAATATTCAGTCTTCCAATACATGACCATGGTATAGCTTTCATTTATTTACATCTTCTTTTATTTCTCTCAACAAAGTATTGTATTTTTACACATATTTAATTTACCCATCCATGCTTAATGATTTTGTATGCTTCTGTAAATGGTATTCTAAAATTTTAATTCCCAATTGTTCATTGCTTAGTACACATAAATACAATTGATATTTTATCTTGTGACCTTATTCACTGAAATAGCTTTTCATGTAGATTTTTGAAGACCTTTTACATAGACGATAATGTCATTCGTGAATAAGAACCATTTTATTTCTACTTTTGCAATCAGTATGCCCAGTATTTCTTTATTTCCCCCACCACACTGGCTAGGATTTCCAGTACTATGTTGAACAGAAATTGTAGGAATAGGCAGCCTACCTTGTTCATGATCTTAGGGAAAAAGCATTCACTTTTTCACGCTTAGATATGATGTACAATGTAAGATTTTTGTCCATACTTTTTGTAAGGCTGAGTTGCAGGAAGGCTTTTAGTTTTTCTCCTTTGGTTTCTTGACCCAGAGTTGATGCTGTCTCTTCCCCATATACCTCCTGGATACCAGCAAGGGCCCAGACCCAGGGACCCTTTTTCTGCCCGCACACGCTGCTGTAGCTTTACCCTGCAGTCCTCAATGTTTTGAGCCACATCTACAAGATCAAGTAAGATGGTGACTTGGAAACACTATGCATTTTGGGGACACTGAGCAAGAAGTTGAAAGGATGCTCAGGGCCCATCACAAATTGCTTATATCCAACATAGCTATAAAAATTTTGAGTCCCTCCTCTTCCCACAATTTCCCAGCATATTTCGTTTTTTCTTAAAATACTTAAGATCAGAGTACAGGGGAAAAGAATAATCATGAAGTGCAGTGAGAACTAAGTATTAATTCATTCATGAGCATATATAAATGTATACAACTATTCTTTTGTTACTTTAAAATTCAAATGGTATAAGAGAATATGGTTCTGCATATAAATCTACATTGTACATTTTTGTTTCTTATGATCTATTTACTTCGGGTTTCCAGTGAACACCTGCTCAGGTCTAACAAATGAACTTCTAATGTTTTGCTCTGCCCAAAGCTCTATATCCTCACTGTTGATGGTATTTTAGCATTGTGGGTTATT
Source organism: Chlorocebus sabaeus (assembly GCF_047675955.1). NCBI lineage: Eukaryota > Metazoa > Chordata > Mammalia > Primates > Cercopithecidae > Chlorocebus > Chlorocebus sabaeus. The sequence continues at coordinate 255,804 of NC_132933.1, forward strand.
TGATTCAGCATTCACACCATACCTTGCCTTTTGGCTGGAACCCCAGGGCTTACCACCCCATTGTCATCACGACATGCCTTCATTCTCCCACCTAGAGGTAAATGAACAATAATCAAAGCACCATTGGGTTTTTTTTTTTTTTTCAATTCTTAGCCTCATTAACAGCTAGAGAAGTGGAGGGCCCTTATTCACACCCTGGTCTGTCCACCACTGGGTAGAAAGCATTTACTATTAGATTTCGAGCAGTCTTCTCATATTGACTAACACAGCCTGCACCTATACTCATTTTCAAAACTGTCAAGAACTGCGAAATATCTGCAATTTTACCCTACTTACAAGATAATGAGATAGCCTATTACTGTTCAATGGATGCTGGCAGAAAATATGAGGCTCCTCGATTGATACTTGCACATGTAATGGGTTGCATTATAGGAGAGAAACACTACAACTGGGGTATTCACTTTTGCAGTGAACCCCTGCATTTTGTGCAAAGGAGAGACATAATATCATCACTCTGGGTTGCTCACTGCAAACACATCCCTGAGAAACAATACAGGTAAAAAGTATTCAGGACTGGCCAAGCACAGTGGCTCACGCCTGTAATCCCAGCACTTTGGGAGGCCAAGGTGGGTGGATCACCTGAGGTCAGGAGTTTGAGACCAACCTGACCAACATGGAGAAACCCTGTCTCTACTAAAAATACAAAATTAACCAGGCATGGTGGCACATGCCTGTAATCCCAGCTACTCAGGAGGCTGAGGCAGGAGAATCTCTTGAACCCAGGAGGCGGAGGTTGTGGCGAGCCGAGATCATGCCATTGCACTCCAGCTTGGGCAACAAGAGCAAAATTCCGTCTCAAAAAAAAAAAAAAGTATTCAGGACTTTGCATTTTTGGCATACTTAGCAAGAAGTTGAAAGGATGCTCAGGGCCCATCACAAATGTTAGTTTGCTAAGGATAATGGCTTCCGGCTCCATCCATGTCCTAGCAAAGGACATAGTCTCATTCTTTTTATGGCTGCATAACATTCCACGGTATATATGAACCACATTTTCTTTATTTAGTCTATCATCGATGGGCATTTAGATTGATTCCAAGTCTTTGCTATTGTGAATGGTGCTTCAATAAACATACGCATGCATGTGTCTTTATAACAGAACAATTTATATTCCTTTGGGTATATACTCAGTAATGGGATTGTTGGGTCAAATGGTATTTCTGACTCTTTGAGGAATGACTACATTATCTTCCACAATGGTTGAAATAATTTACACTCCTACCTACAGCTGTATAAGCATTCTTTTTTCTCTATAACCTTGCCAGCATCTGTTATTTTTGTCTTTTAATAATGGCCATTCTGACTGTTATTAGATGGTATCTCATTGTAGTTTTGATTTGCATTTCTCTAATGATCAGTGATATTAAGCTTTTTAAAATATGATTGCTGGCCACATGTATGTCTTCTTTTGAAAAGTGTTAGTGTCCTTTGCCCATTTTTTATGAGGTTTTTTTTTTTTTTTCTTGTAAATTTGCTTAAGTTCCTTGTAGATGCTGGATATTAGACCTTTGTCAGATGCACAGTTTGCAAAAACGTTCTCCCTTTCTGTAGGTTGCCTTTTTACTCTGTTGATAGTTTCTCTTGCTGTGTGGAAGCCCTTTAGTTTAATTATATCCCATTTGTCAATTTTTGCTGTTGTTGCAATAGCTTTTGGTGTTTTCATCATAAAATCTTTGCCCGTGCCTATGTCCTGAATGGTATTGCCTAGGTTGTCTTCCAGGGTTTTTATAGTTTGGTGTTTTACATTTAAGTCTTTAATCCATCTCTAGTTAATTTGTATACATAGTGTAAGGAAGGGGTCCAGTTTTAATATTCTTCATATAGCTAGACAGTTATTCCAGTGCCATTTATTGAATAGGGCATCCTTTCTCCATTGCTTGTTTTTGTCAGCTTTGTCAAAGATCAGATAATTGTAGGTATCCTGTCTTATTTCTGAGTTCTCTATTCTGTTCTGTGGGTCTATGTGTCTGTTTTTGTACGAGTACCATGCTGTGTTGGTTACTCTATCCCTGTAGTATAACTTGAAGTTGGATACCATGATGTCTCCAGCTTTGTTCCTTTTGCTTAGGATTGCCTTGACTATTCGAGCTCCTTTTGATTTCACGTGAATTTTAAAATAGTTTTTTTCTAGTTCTGTGAAGAATCTCAATGCATATACTACCTTATTTTAAGAATGACTGGGGTCCATTCCAGGATGGCCGAATGTGGTTCATCTCATTGGGACTAGTAGGATAGTGGGCACAGCCCACGGAGGGTGAGCGGAAGCAGGGTGGGGCATTGCCTCACCCAGGAAGTGCAAGGGGTCAGGGGATTTCCCTTTCCTAGCCAAGGGAAGCCATGACAGACTGTACAGGGAAAATTGGGACACTGCCACCTAAACACTGTGCCTTTCCAATGGTCTTAGCAAATGGCACACCAGGAGATTACATCCTGTGCCTGGCTCAGTGAGTACCACTCCCACAGAGCCTTGCTTACTGCTATTCTGAGACCGAACTGCAAGGTGGTAAGCCTGGCTGGTGGAGGGGCATCTGCTTTTGCTGAGGCTTGAGTAGATAAACAAAGCGGCCAAGAAGCTTGACCTGGGTGGAGCCCACTTCAGCTCTACGAGGCCTGCCTGCCTGTGTACACTCCACCTCTTGGGGCAGGGCATAGCTGAACAAAAAGCAGCAGAAACTTCTGCAGACTTAAACGTCCCTGTCTGAGAACTCTTAAGAGAGCAGTGGTTCTCTTAGCATGGTGTTTGAGCTCAGAGTATGGACAAACTATCTCCTCAAGTGGGTCCCTGACCCCCGTGTAGCCTAACTTGGAGGCACCTCCCAGTAGAGGAGGACTGACACCTCATACAGCCAGGTGCCCCTCTGAGATGAAGCTTACAGAGGAAGGATCAGGCAGCAATATTTGCTGTTCTGCAATATCTGCTGTTCTGCAGCCTCTGCTGGTGATACCCAGGCAAACAGGGTCTGGAGTGGATCTTGAGAAAATTCCAACAGACCTGCAGCTGAGGGACCTGACTGTTAGAAGGAAAACTAACAAACAGAAAGGAATAACATCAACAAAAAGGACATCCACAACAAAATTCCCTCTGTAGGTCACCATCAAAGACCAAAGGTAGATAAAACCACAAAGATGGGGAAAAAACAGAGCAGAAAAGCTGAAAATTCTAAAAACCAGAGTGCCCCTTCTCCTACAAAGGATCGCAGCTACTTGCCCGCAATGGAACAAAGCTGGACGGAGAATAACTTTGACAAATTGACAGAAGCAGGCTTCAGAAAGTTGGTAATAAGAAACTTCTCCAAGCTAAAGGAGGATGTTCAAACTCATCACAAGGAAGCTAAAAACCTTGAAAAGAGATTAGACAAATGGCTAACTAGAAAAAGCAGCATAGAGAAGACCTTAAATGACCCAATGGAGCTGAAAACCATGACACAAGAACTATGTGAAAAATGCACAAGCTTCAGTAGCCGATTCAATCTGGTGGAAGAAAGGGTATTAGTGATTGAAGATCACATTACTGAAATGAAGTGAGAAGAGAAGTTTGGAGAAAAAAAAATAAAAAAAAACAAATAACGCTTCCAAGAAATATGGGACTATGTAAAAAGCCCAAATCTACGTTTGATTGGTGTACCTGAAAGTGATGGGGAGAATGGAACCAAGTTGGAAAACACTCTTCAGGATATTATCCAGGAGAACTTCCCCAACCTAGCAAGGCAGGCCAACATGCAAATTCAGGAAATACAGAGAACACCACAAAGGTACTCCTCGAGAAGAGCAACTCCAATACACATAATTGTCAGATTCACCAAAGTTGAAATGAAGGAAAAAATGTTAAGGGCAGCCAGAGAGAAAGGTCTGGTTACTCACAAAGGGAAGCCCATCAGACTAACAATGGATCTCTTCGCAGAAACTCTACAAGCCAGAAGAGAGTGGGGGCCAATATTCAACATCTTTAAAGAAAGAATTTTCAGCCCAGAATTTCATATCCAGCCAAACTGAGCTTCATAAGTAAAGGAATCCTTTGTCTGTAAAATCCTTTACAGACAAGCAAATGCTGAGAGATTTTGTTACCACGAGGCCTACCTTACAAGAGCTCCTGAAGGAAGCACAAAACATGGAAAGGAATAACTGGTACCAACCACTGCAAAAACATGCCAAATTGTAAAGACCATAAATGCTAGGAAGAAACTGCATCAACTAATGGGCAAAATAACCAGCTAACATCATAATGACAGGATCAAATTCACACATAACAATATTAACCTTAAATGTAAATGGGCTAAATGCTCCAATTAAAAGACACAGACTGGGAAATTGGATAAAGAGTCAAGACCCATTAGTGTGCTGTATTCAGGAGACCCATCTCACATGCAGAGACATACCTAGGCTCAAAATAAAGGGATGGAGGAAGATCTACCAAGAAAATGGAAAACAAAAAAAGGCAGGGGTTGCAATCCTAGTCTCTGATAAAACAGACTTTAAACCATCAAAGATCAAAAGAGACAAAGATGGTCATTACATAATGGTAAAGGGATCAATTCAACAGGAAGAGCTAACTATCCTAAATATATATGCACCCAATACAGGAGCACCCAGATTCATAAAGCAACTCCTTAGAGACTTACAAAGAGACTTAGACTCCCATTCAATAATAATGGGAGACTTTAACGCCCCATTGTCAACATTAGACAGATCAACGAGACAGAAAGTTAACAAGGATATCCAGGAATTGAACTCAGCTCTGTACCAAGCAGACCTAATAGACATCTACAGAACTCTCTACCCCAAATCAACAAAATATACATTCTTCTCAGCATCACATCACACTTATTCCAAAATTGACCACATAGTTGGAAATAAAGCACTCCTCAGTAAATGTAAAAGAACAGAAATTATAACAAACAGTCTCTCAGACCACAGTGCAATCAAACTAGAACTCAGGATTAAGAAACTCAATCAAAAACGCTCAACTACATGGAAACTGAACAATCGGCTCCTGAATGACTACTGGGTACATAACAAAATGAAGGCAGAAATAAAGATGTTCTTTGAAACCAATGAGAACAACGATACAACATACCAGAATCTCTGGGACACATTTAAAGCAGTGTGTAGAGGGAAATTTATAGCACTAAACGCCCACAAGAGAAAGCTGGAAAGATCTAAAATTGACACCCTAACATCACAATTAAAAGAACTAGAGAAGCAAGATCAAACACATTCAAAAGCTAGCAGAAGGCAAGAAATAACTAAGATCAGAGCAGAACTGAAGGAGATAGAGACACAAAAAACCCTTTAAAAAAATCACTGAATCCAGGAGCTGGTTTTTTGAAATGATCAACAAAATTGATAGACCACTAGCAAGACTAATAAAGAAGAAAAGAGAGAAGAATCAAATAGACACAATAAAAAATGATAAAGGGGATATCACCACTGACCCCACAGAAATACAAACTACCATCAGAGAATACTATAAACACCTCTATGCAAATAAACTAGAAAAACTAGAAGAAATGGATAAATTCCTGGACACATACACTCTCTCAAGACTAAATCAGGAAGAAGTTGAATCCCTGAATAGACCAATAGTAGGCTCTGAAATTGAGGCAATAATTAATAGCCTATCAATCAAAGAAATCCAGGACCAGATGGAGTCATAGCTGAATTCTACCACAGGTACAAGGAGGAACTGGTACCATACATTCTGAAACTATTCCGATCAATAGAAAAAGAAGGAATCTTCCCTAATTCATTTTATGAGGCCAACATCATCCTGATACCAAAGCCTGGCAGAGAGACAACAAAAAAAGAGAATTTTAGACCAATATCCCCATGAACATCGATGCAAAAATCCTGAATAAAACACTGGCAAACCAAATCCAGCAGCACATCAAAAAGCTTATCCACCAGGATCAAGTGGGCTTCCTCCCTGGGATGCAAGGCTGGTTCAACATACACAAATCAATAAACATAATCCAGCATATAAACAGAACCAAAGACAAAAACCACATGATTATCTCCATAGATGCAGAAAAGGCCTTTGACAAAATTCAACAGCCCTTCATGCTAAAACTCTCAATAAATTGGGGATTGATGGAACATATCTCAAAATAATAAGAGCTATTTCTGACAAACCCACAGCCAATATCATACTGAATGGGCGAAAACTGGAAGCATTCCCCTTAAAAACTGGCACAAGACAGGGATGCCCTCTCTCATCACTCCTATTCAACATAGTGTTGGAAGTTCTGGCCAGTGCAATCAGGCAGGAGAAAGAAATAAAGGGTATTCAATTAGGAAAAGAAGAAGTCAAATTGTCCCTGTTTGCGGATGACATGATTGTCTATTTAGAAAACCCTATTGTCGCCGAAGGAAGGGGAACATCACACACTGGGGCCTATCATGGGGAGGGGGGAGGGGGGAGGGATGGCATTGGGAGTTATACCTGATGTAAATGACGAGTTGAGGGGTGCTGACGAGTTGATGGGTGCAGCACACCAACATGGCACAAGTATACATATGTAACAAACCTGCACATTATACACATGTACCCTAGAACTTAAAGTATAATAATAATAAATTAATTAATTTTAAAAAAAAAGAAAACCCTATTGTCGCAGCCCAAAATCTCCTCAAGCTGATGAGCAACTTCAACAAAGTCTCAGGATACAAAATCAACGTGTGAAAATCACAAGCATTCTTATACATCAATAACAGACAAACAGAGAGCCAAATTATGAATGAACTCCCATTCACAATTGCTTCAAAGAGAATAAAATACCTAGGAATCCAACTTACAAGGGATGTGAAGGACCTCTTCAAGGAGAACTACAAACCACTGGTCAATGAAATGAAAGACGACACAAACAAATGGAAGAACATTCCATGCTCATGGATAGGAAGAATCTATATTGTGATAATGGCCATACTGCCCAAGGTAATTCATAGATTCAATGTCATCCCCATTAAGCTACCAATGACTTTCTTCACAGAATTGGAAAAAACTGCTTTAAAGTTCATATGGAACCAAAAAAGAGCCCGCATTGCTGAGACAATCCTAAGTCAAAAGAGCAAAGCTGGAGGCATCATGCTACCTGACTTCAAACTATACTACAAGACTACAGTAACCAAAACAGCATGGTACTGGTACCAAAACAGAGATATAGACCAATGGAATAGAGCAGAGCCCTCAGAAATAATACCACACATCTACAACTATCTGATCTTTGACAAACCTGACAAAAACAAGAAATGGGGAAAGGATTCCCTATTTAATAAATGGTGCTGGGAAAACTGGCTAGTCATAAGTAGAAAGCGGAAACTGGATCCTTTCCTTACTCCTTATACGAAAATTAATTCAAGATGGATTAAAGACTTAAATGTTAGACCTAATACCATAAAAATCCTAGAGGAAAACCTAGGTAGTACCATTCAGGACATAGGCATGGGCAAAGACTTCATGTCTAAAACACCAAAAGCAACGGCAACAAAAGCCAAAATTGACAAATGGGATCTCATCAAACTAAAGAGCTTCTGCACAGCAAAAGAAACTACCATCGGAGTGAACAGGCAACCTACAGAATGGGAGAAAATTTTTGCAAACTACTCATCTGACAAAGGGCTAATATGCAGAACCTACAAAGAACTCAAACGAATTTACAAGAAAAAAACAAACAACCCCATCAAAAAGTGGGCAAAGGATATGAACAGACATTTCTCAAAAGAAGACATTTATGCAGCCAACAGACACATGAAAAAATGCTCATCATCACTCACCATCAGAGAAATGCAAATCAAAATTGCAATGAGATACCATCTCACACCAGTTAGAATGACAATCATTAAAAAGTCAGGAAACAACAGGTGCTGGAGAGGATGTGGAGAAATAGGAACACTTTTACACTGTTGGTGGGACTGTAAACTAGTTCAACCATTGTGGAAGACAGTGTGGCGATTCCTCAAGGGTCTAGAACTAGAAATACCATTTGACCCAGCCATCCCATTACTGGGTATATACCCAAAGGATTATAAATTATGCTGCTATAAAGACACGTGCACATGTATGTTTATTGCGGCACTATTCACAATAGCAAAGACTTGGAACCAACCCAAATGTCCATCAATGACAGACTGGATTAAGAAAATGTGACACATATACACCATGGAATACTATGCAGTCATAAAAAAGGATGAGTTCGTGTCCTTTGTAGGGACATGGATGCAGCTGGAAACCATCATTCTCAGCAAACTATCACAAGAACAGAAAACCAAACACCGCATGTTCTCACTCATAGGTGGGAATTGAACAATGAGATCACTTGGACACAGGAAAGGGAACATCACACACTGGGGCCTGTTGTGGTGTTGGGGGAGGGATAGCATTAGGAGATATACCTACAGTAAATGATGAGTTACTGGGTGCAGCACACCAACATGGCACATGTATACATATGTAACAAACCTGCACGTTGTGCACATGTACCCTAGAACATAAAGTATAAAAAAAAAACTAGAAATCAATGGCAAGAGGAACATTTGAAAATATTTAAACACATGGAAATTAAACAACAGGCTCTTGAACAACCAATGGGTGGAGGAAGCAATTAACAATAAAAATTTAAAATTCCTTGAAACAAATGAAATTAGAAACACATACCAAAACCAATGAACAGCAAAAACAGTTTTAAGACGCACATTTATAGCAATAATAACTTACCTCAAAAAACTAAAAACAATTTAGCAATGTATGTCAAGGAACCAGAAAATCAAAACTTAGCAATGTATGTCAAGGAACCAGAAAATCAAAACAAAAAAACTCAGAATTAGTAAAAGGAAAGAAACAATAAAGATCAGATTAGAAATAAACAAAATTGAGACTATAAAAAATACAAAACATCAACAAAATGAAAACGTTTTTAAAAGAGAGAAACAAAATCAACAATACAGTAGCCTGACTAAGAAAAAAAGAGAGAAGACTCAAATAAATAAAACATAACACAGAAATACAAAAGATCATCATAGACTAATATGAACTACTACTACTAGGCTAAGAAATGGGAAAACCTAGAAGAAAATTGATTGATTATTCTTGGGTACATACAATCTACAATGATGTGAATGAAGGAGAAATAGAAAACCTGAACAGACCTATAAAAAGTTGTGAGATTGAATCAATAATAAGTCTCTCAACAAAGAAAAGTTCAGAAGCAAATGACTTCACCACTGAATTGCACCAAATCTTTAAAGAAGAATTAATACCAATTCTTTCAAACTATTCTAAAAATTGAAATAGAGGACACTTTTTCTAATTCATTCTACAAGGCCAGTGTAACCAAAAACCAGAGAAGGACACAATAAAAACAGAAAACTACAGGCCGATATCCTTGATGAACATAGATTTTTAAATCCTCAACAGAATACTAATAAACTGAATCCAACAATATATCAGAAAGATAATATACTGTAATCCCACCACTTTGAGAGGCCGAGGCGGGTGGATTGCTTGAGCCCAGGAGTTTGAGACTAGCCTGGACAACATGGCAAAACCACATCTCTACTAAAAATATAAAAATTAACTGGGCATGGTGGTGCACATCTGTAATCCCAGCTACTCGGGAGGCTGAGGCATGAGAATCGTTTGAACATGGGAGGTGGAGGTTGCAGTGAGCTAAGATTGCACCACTGCACTCCAGCCTGGGTGACGGAGTGAGACTTTGTTTGAAAAAAAAAATGCATTCTAGAAAGTGGAGGTAACTGAATGTAAAATTCTCACAGCAATTTAATAGAACTGTCCCAGATGGTTAGCTGAGGCCAATACCTAATGAGGACAAAAGCCTTGTCTGTGAGGAATTTGGGATGATACCTGGAGAAATATTATGCTGTGCATAAACCAAATTTAATTGCTTTCATGAGTGTTGTAAAGTCTCATATAATAAAAGTTTTTTTCTACATGCATTTGAATTTCACAGCAAGAGTGGCAGAGAATACCTAAACACAGAAGAAAGCATTCATTCAAGACATCTAACTCCTTGATATAATGCATACAGTTCAAAATGATTACACTATCATTACATCTAGGGCTTTCTGTAAGTACAAAGTGGTGGCTATGGAAAGCACTGCCCCCAGTATCAACATCTAGAAAGTATCCACCACCCTCTACGTGTATTCTCTTTTTGTGTTTTTTCTTCATTTTTTTTAACTTTGCTGTTGCTAATTTTTAGCAAAGTGGGTAAAAATAGAATTGTAATCATTGAACATAGCACTCTGACAATCAAGACACTTAACACCTTAAATCTTCTGGGGCAAAGAAAGCACTGTGCAACATTTAGAAATCTGATTAACAAACAAGATCATCACAAATTTTCCTTGCTTAAAGACTTCCACAACTTTCCTAATCAGGTCATCATAGGAGGTCTGACTTGTTTGTTTCAAAGCTAACATAAGAAGATTCTGGTTCTGGAGTGATGTGAATAATAAGTTCCATCTGATTTCATTCCATTCATCAAATATTCAAAAGGATTAAATATTGTGTCATCAGTGACAGAACCTGGAATCAGGTCACAGATTCCACTCTTACGAGTGACATTCTTTGCAGTAACACCATCTTTCATGTAGAACTGGTCCATAACTGCTGGGTCAAGTTCACTTCATCAGAATTTCCAGGGTTTGATCTTGTTGACTGATTACCCAACTCTCTGGGAACTCCAGAGTATATAAGTACTACCAGTCAGAATTCATATATCCCATACGATATGCTGCTCCATTTGGGAAAATTGCATTAAGAAACTCTATGTCTTCCTGGAAATTCTGGTTAGGGTACCCTTGGTGAGAAGGCTTAATGAACTTCTTATAAGAATAAAAGAAGCTTTGAGTAGAGTCAAACCCACGTAATACCAAGCAAGCTTCGACAGAGGAACCAGTGCTTTAAGCAAGAGGGTGGTACCACATGTCTTCAAAATGAAACGTCTCTTGGAGACAAATATGCTACTCTCACTGAGTACATAAGCTTCCTTCTTGTCAGTTTTTGCCACACTTGATTGAACATTACACATTCTTCAAAAATATGTCCCACTCAGATCTTGGAGTACTGCTAAGATTCCCACATCCTTCGTTTGTATCAGGCTGCTACCAGGAGAACCAAACCTTCAGCAGCTTCTTGGTCCCTTCAAAAAATTTTGCAGCTTCCATCACCATGAGACTAGCAAATAACCAATAACCACGGAAAATCAACTAAATTAAAGCTTTTCTCCTGCTGCTGCCACTGCTGCTGCAACTTGTTCTATCTGTGTTACTAAAGTCCGGGTTCCTTTCTTTGCTATAATTTTGTGATTGAAAGTTCAATGTGAGTCCATCGGAAATAAAGGCAGATACAGTTCAGTCTCTTGTATTTCACTGCTTCCCCATTAGAGAGAGTAGAGCAAGTGCCAGCTAATGTTGCCAGTGAAAGTCTAAACCTCTTTTCTTTATAAATTACCCAGTCTCAAGTGTTTCTTTATGACAATGCAAGAACAGCCTAACACAGTATTACATAATAATAAAGGGTGCAATACAACAAGAAGATTTAACTATCCTAAATATATATGCACCTAACATTGAGCACCCATATTCATAAAACAAGTTCTTCTTGGCCTATGAAAATAATTAGACAACCGCACAATCATAGAAGGTTCAATACCCCACTGACAGTGTTAGACAGATCACCAACACAGAAAACTAACAAAGAAACTGGACTTAAACTCAACCCTTGACTAATTGGAACTAATAGCTATCTACAGAACACTCCACCCAACAACCACAGAATATACATTCTTCTTATCGGCACACAGAACATATTCTAAGATCAACCACATGTTCAGTCATAAAGCAAGTCTCAATAAATAAAAAAATAAAATTGTACAAAGCATACTCTCAGACCACAGTACAATAAAAATAGAAATCAATATAAAGAAGATCTCTAAAAACTACACAAATGCATGAAAATTAAACAACTTGCTCCTGAATGGCTCCTGAGTGAAGATCAAAATTAAGACAAAAAAATTCTTTGACATTAATGAAAATAGGGACACAACTTACCAAAATCTCTGGGATGCACCTAAAGCTGTGTTAAGAGAAAATGTTATAGCCCTAAACACCTTCATCAAGAAGTTAAGATGGGCCGGGTGTGGTGGCTAATGCCTGTAATCCCAGCATTTTGGGAGGCCAAGGTGGGCAGATCACTTCAGGTCAGGAGTTCAAGACCAGCATGATCAACACAGTGAAACCCAGTCTCTGCTAAAAATACAAAAATTAGCCAGGCGTGGTAGCGCACGCCTGTAATCCCAACTACTAGGGAGGCTGAGGCAGGAGAATTGCTTGAACCCAGGGGGTGGAGGTTGCAGTGAGCCGAGATAGTGCCACTGCTCTCCAGCCTGGGCAACAGAGCCAGACTCCATCTCAAAAAAGAAGAAGAAGAGGAGGAAGAAGAAGAAGAAGAAGAAGAAGAAGAAGAAGAAGAAGAAGAAGAAGAAGAAGAAGAAGAAGAAGAAGAAGAAGAAGAAGAAGAAGAAGGAGAAGGAGAAGAAGTTGTTGTTGTTGTTAGAATGATCTTGCATTAGGCTGTTCTTGCATTGCTATAAAGGAATACCTGAGACTGGGTAATTTATAAGAAAACAGGTCTAATTAGCTCACAGTTTTGCACGCTGTATCAGAAGTATAGAACTGGCATCTGCTTCTGGGGAGGCCTCAGGAAACTTCCAATTATGGTGGAAGGGAAAGGGGTAGCAGGCAAGTCACATGGTGGGAGTAGAATCAAAAGATGGAGTGAGTGAGAAAGTGCTACATCTCACAAGATTCACTACTGTGAGGACAGCACCAAGCCATGAGAGATCCATCCCTATTACCCAAACACCTCCTACCAGGCCCCACCTCCAACATTAGAAATTACAATTCAACATGAGATTTGGTGAGGATACATGTTCAAACTATGTCAGATCCCAAATTAATAATCTAACTTTATACCTAAAGAAACTAAGACAAAAAAGAACAAATAAACCCCAAAGCTAGCAGAAGAAAATAAGTAACTAAAATTAGAGAACTTAATGAAACTGAGATGCAAAAATCCATACCAAAAAAATCAATAAAACAAATAATTGGCTCTTTAAAAAAATAAATAAGATTGATAGACTGCTAGCTAGATTAATAAAGAAAACAGAAAATTCAAATAAATACAATCAGAAATGACAAAGCTGACATTACAACTGATCTCACAGAAATACACAAGATCCTCAGAGAATACTATGAACAACTCTATGTAGGCAAATTAGAAAATCTAGAGGAAATGGATAAATTCCTGGAAACACACAGTCTTCCAAGATTGAATCAGGAAGTTATTAAAAGCCTGAATAGATGAATATCAAACTCAGAAATTGAATCAACAATTAAAAAAACCTATCAACAAATAAAAGCCCTGGACCAAATGGATTCACAGCCAAATTCTACCAGATGTGTAAAGAACTGGTATCAATACTACTGAAACTGTTCCAAAAAATAGAGGAAGAGAGATATCTCCCTAACTCACTCTATTAGGTCAGCATCAGCCTAATACCAAAATCTGGCAGACATGTTGAAGAAAGAAAACTTCAGGCCAACATCCCTGATGAACACAGATGCAAAACTCTTCAACAAACAGTGGCAAACCAAATCCAGCAGCACATCAAAAAGTTAATTCATCATGATTGATTAGACTTTGTTCCTGGAATGCAAGGTTGGTTCAACATATGCAAATCAATAAATGTGATTCACCATGTAAATAGAATTAAAAGCCAAAACCATATGATCATCTCAATAGACACAGAAAAGATTTTCAATAAAATCCAACATGCCTTCATGATTATAAAAAAAAAAAAAAAAAACCCTCAACAGACTAGGCATTGAAAAAACATACCTCAAAATACTAAGAGCCATATATGACAAACCCACAGCCAATATCATACTAAACAGTCAAAAGCGGGACCTATTCCCCTTGAGAAGTGGAACAAGACAAGGATGTCCACTCTCACCACTTCTATTCAACATAGTACTGAAAGTCTTAGCCAGAGCAATTAGGCAAGAGAAAGAAATAAAAGGCATCCAAATAAGAAAAGAAGTCAAATTATCTCTCTTCATTGACAATATGATTCTATACTTAGAAAACCCTAAAGACTCTGCCAAAAGGCTACTAGAACTGATACATGATTTTAGCAAGGTTTCAGGATACAAAATAAATGTGCAAACTCAGTAGCATTTCTATAAACCAATAACACCCAGGCTGACAGTAAAACCAAAAGCACAATCCCATTTACAACACCCACAAATAAAATGAAATACCAAGGAATACAGCTAACCAAGGAGATGAAAGATCTTTACAAGGAGAACTACAAACCACTGCTGAAATAAATCAGAAATGGCACAAATAAGTGTAAAAACATTCCATGCTCATGGATTGGAAGAATCAATATTGTTAAAATGACCATACTGCCCAAAGCAATTTACAGATTCAACACTATTCCTATCAAACTATTGACATCATTATTCACAGAATTAAGGGAAAGAACTATTCTAAAATTCATATGGAACTAAAAAAGAGCATGAATAGCCAAAGCCAAAGTAATCTGAAGCAAAAATAACATCACACTACCCAACTTTGTGCTACAGGGCTACAGTAACCAAAACACCATGGTACTGGCACAAAAACAGACACATAAAACAATGGAACAGAATAGAAAACTTATAAATAAAGCCACACACCTACAACCACCAGATCTTCAAAAAGGCCAACAAAAATAAGCAATGGAGAAAGGGCTCCCTATTAAACAAATGGCGCTGGGATTACAGGATACCCGTCTGCAGAAGAATGAAAATTATACCCTTAACTTTCATCATACCCAAAAATTAACTTGAGGAATTTATTTATTTATTTATTTATTATTATTAAACTTCAAGTTGTAGGGTACATGTGCACAACGTGCAGGTTTGCTACATATGTATACTTGTGCCATGTTGGTGTGCTGCACCCATCAACTCGTCATTTACATCAGGTATAACTCCCAATGCAATCCCTCCCCCCTCCCCCCTCCCCATGATAGGCCCCGGTGTGTGATGTTCCCCTTCCCGAGTCCAAGTGATCTCATTGTTCAGTTCCCACCTACGAGTGAGAACATGCGGTGTTTGGTTTTCTGTTCTTGTGATAGTTTGCTAAGAATGATGGTTTCCAGCTGCATCCATGTCCCTACAAAGGACACAAACTCATCCTTTTTTATGGCTGCATAGTATTCCATGGTGTATATGTGCCACATTTTCTTAATCCAATCTGTCACTGATGGACATTTGGGTTGATTCCAAGTCTTTGCTATTGTGAATAGTGCTGCAATAAACATACGTGTGCATGTGTCCTTATAGCAGCATAATTTATAATCCTTTGGGTATATACCCAGTAATGGGATGTCTGGGTCATATGGTACGTCTAGTTCTAGATCCTTGAGGAATCGCCATACTGTTTTCCATAATGGTTGAACTAGTTTACAATCCCACCAACAGTGTAAAAGTGTTCCTATTTCTCCACATCCTCTCCAGCACCTGTTGTTTCCTGACTTTTTAATGATCGCCATTCTAACTGGTGTGAGATGGTATCTCATTGTGGTTTTGATTTGCATTTCTCTGATGGCCAGTGATGATGAGCATTTTTTCATGTGTCTGTTGGCTGTATGAATGTCTTCTTTTGAGAAATGTCTGTTCATATCCTTTGCCCACTTTTGGATGGGGTTGTTTGTTTTTTTCTTGTAAATTTGTTTGAGTTCTTTGTAGGTTCTGGATATTAGCCCTTTGTCAGATGAGTAGATTGCAAAAATTTTCTCCCATTCTGTAGGTTGCCTGCTCACTCTGATGGTAGTTTCTTTTGCTGTGCAGAAGCTCTTTAGTTTGATGAGATCCCATTTGTCAATTTTGGCTTTTGTTGCCGTTGCTTTTGGTGTTTTAGACATGAAGTCTTTGCCCATGCCTATGTCCTGAATGGTACTACCTAGGTTTTCCTCTAGGATTTTTATGGTATTAGGTCTAACATTTAAGTCTTTAATCCATCTTGAATTAATTTTCGTATAAGGAGTAAGGAAAGGATCCAGTTTCAGCTTTCTACTTATGGCTAGCCAGTTTTCCCAGCACCATTTATTAAATAGGGAATCCTTTCCCCATTTCTTGTTTCTCTCAGGTTTGTCAAAGATCAGATGGCTGTAGATGTGTGGTATTATTTCTGAGGACTGTGTTCTGTTCCATTTGTCTATGTCTCTGTTTTGGTACCAGTACCATGCTGTTTTGGTTACTGTAGACTCGTAGTATAATTTGAAGTCAGGTAGCGTGATGCCTCCAACTTTGTTCTTTTGACTTAGGATTGTCTTGGAGATGGGGGCTCTTTTTTGGTTCCATATGAACTTTAAAGCAGTTTTTTCCAATTCTGTGAAGAAACTCGTTGGTAGCTTGATGGGGATGGCATTGAATCTATAAATAACCTTGGGCAGTATGGCCATTTTCACGATATTGATTCTTCCTATCCATGAGCATGGTATGTTCTTCCATTTGTTTGTGTCCTCTTTTATTTTACTGAGCAGTGGTGTGTAGTTCTCCTTGAAGAGGTCCTCTACATCCCTTGTAAGTTGGATTCCTAGATATTTTATTCTCTTTGAAGCAATTGTGAATGGAAGTTCATTCATGAATTTGCTCTCTGTTTGTCTGTTACTGGTGTATAAGAATGCTTGTGATTTTTGCACATTAATTTTGTATCCTGAGACTTTGCTGAAGTTGCTTATCAGCTTAAGGAGATTTTGGGCTGAGACAATGGGATTTTCTAAATATACAATCTTATCATTTGCAAAGAGGGACAATTTGACTTCTTCTTTTCCTAACTGAATCCCCTTGATTTCTTTCTCTTGCCTGATTGCCCTAGCCAGAACTTCCAATACTATGTTGAATAGGAGTGCTGAGAGAGGGCATCCCTGTCTCGTGCCAGTTTTCAAAGGGAATTTTTCCAGTTTTTGCCCATTCAGTATGATATTGGCTGTGGGTTTGTCATAAATAGCTCTTATTATTTTGAGGTACGTTCCATCAATACCGAATTTATTGAGAGTTTTTAGCATGAAGGGCTGTTGAATTTTGTCAAAGGCCTTTTCTGCAACTATTGAGATAATGATGTGGTTCTTGTCTTTGGTTCTGTTTATATGCTGGATTATGTTTATTGATTTGTGAATGTTGAACCAGCCTTGCATCCCAGCGATGAAGCCCACTTGATCATGGTGGATAAGCTTTTTGATGTGCTGCTGAATCCGGTTTGCCAGTATTATATTGAGGATTTTTGCATCGATGTTCATCAGGGATAATGGTCTAAAATTCTCTTTTTTTGTTGTGTCTCTGCCAGGCTTTGGTATCAGGATGATGCTGGCTTCATAAAATGAGTTAGGGAGGATTCCCTCTTTTTCTATTGATTGGAATAGTTTCAGAAGGAATGGTACCAGCTCCTCCTTGTACCTCTGGTAGAATTGAGCTGTGAATCCATCTGGTCCTGGATTTTTTCTGGTTGGTAGGCTATTAATTATTGCCTCAATTTCAGAGAGTGCTATTGGTCTATTCAGGGATTCAACTTCTTCCTGGTTTAGTCTTGGAAGAGCGTAAGTGTCCAGGAAATTATCCATTTCTTCTAGATTTTCTAGTTTATTTGCGTAGAGGTGTTTATAGTATTCTCTGATGGTAGTTTGTATTTCTGTGGTGTCAGTGGTGATATCGTCTTTATCATTTTTTATTGCATCTATTTTATTCTTCTCTCTTTTCTTCTTTATTAGTCTTGCTAGTGGTCTGTCAATTTTGTTGATCTTTTCAAAAAACCAACTCCTATATTCATTGATTTTTTGGGGGGATTTTTGTGTCTCTGTCTCCTTCAGTTCTGCTCTGATCTCAGTTATTTCTTGCCTTCTGCTAGCTTTTGAATGTGTTTGCTCTTGCTTCTCTAGTTCTTTTAATTGTGATGTTAGAGTGTCAATTTTAGATCTTTCCTGCTTTCTCTTGTGGGCATTTAGTGCTATAAATTTCCCTCTACACACTGCTTTCAATGTGTCCCAGAGATTCTGGTATGTTGTATCTTTGTTCTCATGGGTTTCAAAGAACATCTTTATTTCTGCCTTCTTTTCGTTATGTACCCAGTAGTCACACAGGAGCAGGGTGTTCAGTTTCCATGTAGTTGAGCGGTTTTGATTGAGTTTCTTAGTCCTGAGTTCTAGTTTGATTGCACTGTGGTCTGAGAGACAGTTTGTTACAATTTCTGTTCTTGTACATTTGCTGAGGAGTGCTTTACTTCCAATTATGTGGTCAATTTTGGAATAAGTGCAATGTGGTGCTGAGAAGAATGTATAATCTGTTGATTTGGGGTGGAGAGTTCTGTAGATGCCTATTAGGACTGCTTGCTGCAGAGATGAGTTCAATTCCTGGATATCCTTGTTAACTTTCTGTCTCGTTGATCTGTCTAATATTGACAGTGGAGTGTTGAAGTCTCCCATTATTATTGTATGGGAGTCTAAGTCTCTTTGTAAGTCTCTAAGGACTTGCTTTATGAATCTGGGTGCTCCTGTATTGGGTGCATTTATATTTAGGAAAATTAGCTCTTCCTGTTGAATTGATCCTTTTACCATTATGTAATGGCCTTCTTTGTCTCTTTTGATCTTTGATGGTTTAAAGTCTGTTTTATCAGAGACTAGTATTGCAACCCCTGCTTTTTTTTGTTCTCCATTTGCTTGGTAGATCATCCTCCATCCCTTTATTTTGAGCCTATGTATGTCTCTGCGTGTGAGATGGGTCTCCTGAATACAGCAGACTGCTGGGTCTTGACTCTTTATCCAGTTTGCCAGTCTGTGTCTTTCAATTGGAGCATTTAGTCCATTTACATTTAAGGTTAATACTGTTTTGTGTGAACTTGATCTTGCCATTATGATATTAACTGGTTATTTTGCTCGTTAGTTGATGCAGTTTCTTCCTAGCCTAAATGGTCTTTACATTTTGGCACGTTTTTGCAATGGCTGGTACCAGTTGTTCCTTTCCATGTTTAGTGCTTCCTTCAGGGTCTCTTGTAAGGCAGGCCTAGTGGTGACAAAATCTCTAAGCATTTGCATATCTGTAAAGGATTTTATTTCTCCTTCACTTATGAAACTTAGTTTGGCTGGATATGAAATTCTGGGTTTAAAATTCTTTTCTTTAAGAATGTTGAATATTGTCCCCCACTCTCTTCTGGCTTGTAGAGTTTCTGCCAAGAGATCTGCTGTTAGTCTGATGGGCTTCCCTTTGTGGGTAACTCGACCTTTCTCTCTGGCTGCCCTTAAGATTTTTCCCTTCCTTTCAACTTTGGTGATGTGTCTTGGAGTTGCTCTTCTCGAGGAGTATCTTTGTGGCGTTCTCTGTATTTCCTGGATTTGAATGTTGGCCTGCCCTACTAGGTTGGGGAAGTTCTCCTGGATATCCTGAAGAGTGTTTTCCAACTTGGTTCCATTCTCCCCCTCACTTTCAGGCACCCCAATCAGACGTAGATTTGGTCTTTTTACATAATCCCATACTTCTTGCAGGCTTTGTTCATTTCTTTTTCTTCTTTTTTCTTTTGGTTTCTCTTCTCGCTTCATTTCGTTCATTTGATCGTCAATCGCTGATACTCTTTCTTCCAGTTGACGAGTCGGTTACTGAAGCTTGTGCATTTGTCACGTATTTCTCGTGTCATGGTTTTCATCTCTTTCATTTCATTTATGACCTTCTCTGCATTAATTACTCTAGCCATCAATTCTTCCACTTTTTTTTCAAGATTTTTAGTTTCTTTGCACTGGGTATGTAATTCCTCCTTTAGCTCTGAGAGGTTTGATGGACTGAAGCCTTCTTCTCTCATCTCATCAAAGTCATTCTCCATCAAGCTTTGATCCGTTGCTGGCGATGAGCTGCGCTCCTTTGCTGGGGGAGATGCGCTCTTATTTTTTGAATTTCCAGCTTTTCTGCCCTGCTTTTTCCCCATCTTCGTGGTGTTATCTGCCTCTGGTCTTTGATGATGATGGTGATGTACTCATGGGGTTTTGGTGTAGGTGTCCTTCCTGTTTGATAGCTTTCCTTCTAACAGTCAGGATCCTCAGCTGTAGGTTGTAGCTGTAAGAGATTGCTTGAGGTCCACTCCAGACCCTGTTTGCCTGGGTATCAGCAGCAGAGGCTGCAGAAGATAGAATATTTCTGAACAGTGAGTGTACCTGTCTGATTCTTGCTTTGGAATCTTCCTCTCAGGGGTGTACTCCACCCTGTGAGGTGTGGGGTGTCAGACTGCCCCTAGTGGGGGATGTCTCCCAGTTAGGCTACTCAGGGGTCAGGGACCCACTTGAGCAGGGAGTCTGTCCCTTCTCAGATCTCAACCTCCGTGTTGGGAGATCCACTGCTCTCTTCAAAGCTGTCAGACAGAGTCGTTTGGTTCTGCAGAGCTGCTGCGTTTGTTATTATTTACTGTGCCCTGTCCCCAGAGGTGGAGTCTACAGAGACAGGCAGGTTTCCTTGAGCTGCTGTGAGCTCCACCCAGTTCGAGCTTCCCAGCAGCTTTGTTTACCTACTTAAGCCCTCCTTGCCAGTAGATCACAGACGGCTGTGCTAGCAATGAGGGAGGCTCCGTGGGTGTGGGACACTCCCGGCCAGGTGTGGGATATGATCTCCTGGTGTGCCTGTCTGCTTAAAGCGCAGTATTGGGGTGGGAGTTACCCGATTTTCCAGGTGTTGTGTGTCTCAGTTCCCCTGGCTAGGAAAAGGGATTCCCTTCCCCCTTGCGCTTTCCAGGTGAGGCAATGCCTCGCCCTGCTTCAGCTCTCGCTGGTCGGCCTGCAGCAGCTGACCAGCACCGATCGTCTGGCACTCCCCAGTGAGATGAACCCAGTACCTCAGTTGAAAATGCAGAAATCGCCGGTCTTCTGTGTCGCTCGCGCTGGGAGTTGGAGACTGGAGCTGTTCCTATTCGGCCATCTTGCTCCGTAACTTGAGGAATTAAAGATTTAACTGTAAGACCTCAAAGTATAAAAATCCTAGAAAACCTAGGAAATACCCTTCTCAACATCAGCCTTGGCAAAGAATTTATGGCTGATATGGTTCAGCCATGTCCCCACCCAAATCTAACCTTGAATTGTAATAATCCCCACATGTGAAAGACAGGGCCATGTGGAGATAATTGAATCATAGTCCCCCATACTGTTCTTGTGGTAGTGAATAAGTCTCATGAAATCTGATGGTTTTATAAATGGGAGTTCCCTTGCACAAGCTATCTTGCCTGCCACCATGTAAGATGTGACTTTGCTCTTCATTCACCTTCTGCCATGATTGTGAGGCCTCCCCAGTCATGTGGAACTGTGAGTAAATTAAACATCTTTCCTTTATAAATTACCTAGTCTCAGAATGTCTTTATTAGCATGAGAATAGACTGATACAGTAAATTGGTACTGGTAGAGTGGAATACAGCTGTAAAGATACACGAAAATGTAAGTGACTTTGGAACCAGGTAACAGGCAGAGGTTGGAACAGTTTTGAGGGTTCAGAATAAGACAGAAAAATGTGGGAAAGTTTATAACTTCCTAGAGACTGGGAAGGCTCAGAAGAAGATAGAAAGATGAAGGAAAATTTGCAACTTCCTAGAGACTTGTTGAATGATTTTGACCAAAATGCTGATAGTGATATGGACAATAATGCCCAGGCTGAGGTGGTCTCAGATGGAGATGAGGAATTCATTGGAAACTGGAGAAAAGGTGATTCTTGCTATGTTTTAGCAAAGAGCTTGGCAGTACTTTGTCCCTGCCCTAGAGATCTGTGGAACTTTCAACCTGAAAGAGATGATTTAGGGTACCTGGTGGAATAAATTTCTAAGGAGCGAAGCATTCAAGAGGTGACTTGGGTGCTGTTAAAAGCATTCAGTTTTATGCATTCACAAAGATATGGTTTGGAATAGGAACGTGTGTTTAAAGCGGAAGCAGAGCATAAAAGTTTGGAAAATTTGCAGCTAGAAGATCCCGATAGAAAAGAAAAACACATTTTCTGAAGAGAAATTCAAGCCAGCTGCAGAAATTTGCATAAGTAACAAGGAGTCAAATGTTAATCACCAATACAATGTGGAAAATGTCTCCAGGGCATATCAGAGGTCTTCATAGCAGTCCCTCCCATCACAGGCCTGGAGGCCTAGGAGCAAAAATGGTTTAATGGGCAGGGCCCAGGGCCTTGCTGCTTCGTGCAGTGTCAGGACTTGGTGCCCTGCATCCCAGCCACGGCTAAAAGGGGCCAATGTAGAGCTTTGGCCATTGCTTCAGAGGATGCAAGCCCCAAGTCTTGGTGGCTTCCATGTGGTGTTGGGCCTGTGGGTGAACAAAAGTCAAGAATAGAGGTTTGGAAACCCCACTTAGATTTTAGAGGATGTATGGAAATATCTGGATGTCCAAGCAGAAGTCTGCTGCAGGGACAGAGCCCTCATGGAGAACCTCTGTTAAGGCAGTGTGGGAGGGAAATGTATGGGTGGAGCCCCCACACAGCATTTCCACTGGGGCCTAGTAGAGCTGTGAGAAGAGGGCCACCATCCTCCAGACCCCACAATGGTAGATTCACTGACAGCTTGCACCAGGTGCCTGGAAAAACTGCAGACACTCAATGCCAGCCTGTGAAAGCAGCTGGGAGGGAGGCTCTACCCTGCAAAGCCACAGGGGCGTAACTGCCCAAGGCCATGGGAGCCCATCTCTTGCATTGGCATGACCTGGATGTGAGACGTGGAGTCAAGAGTGATCATTTCAGGGCTCTGAGATTTGACTTCCCCATTGGATTTTGGACTTGCATGGGGCCTGTAGCCTCTTCGTTTTGGCCAATTTCTCCCATTTGGAATGGGTATTTACACAACGCCCATACCTCCATTATATCCAGGATGTAACCAACTTGCTTTTGATTTTACAGGCTCATAGGCAGAAGGGACCTGCCTTGTCTCAAATGAGACTTTGGACTGTGGACTTTTGAGTTGATGCTGAAATGAGTTAAGACTTTGGGGGCTGTTGCGAAAGCATGATTTGTTTTGAATTGTGAAGATATGAGATTTTGGAGGGGCCAGAGGTGGAATGATATGGTTTGGCTATGTTCCCACCCAAATCTCACCCTGATTTGTAATAATCCCCCTGTGTCAAGGGTGGGGCCAGGTGGAGATAATTGAATCATGGGGCCAGTTTCCCTGTGGGGGAAAGAAAGAGAGATCAGACTGTTACTGTGTCTATATAGAAAGAAGTAGACATAAGAGACTCCATTTTGTTCTGTATTTGAGATGCTGTTAATCTGTGACCCTACCCCCAACCTTGTCTTGTCCCCTGGGCCCACTTTTTCTTTCTCTATATTTTGTCTCTGTGTCTCATTTCTCAAGTCTCTCATTCCACCTAACAAGGAACGCTCATAGGTGTGGAGGGGCAGGCCACCCCTTCATTTCCCCAATACTGTTCTCATGGTAGTGAATAAGTCTCAGGAGATCTGATGGTTTTATAATTGGGAGTTCCCTTGCACAAGCTCTCTTGCCTGCTACCATGTAAGATGTGACTTTTCTCCTCATTCACCTTCCACCATGATTGTGAGGCCTTCCCAGCCATGTGGGATTATGAGTCATTAAACCTCTTTCATTTATAAATTACCCAGTCTCAGGTATGTCTTTATTAGCAACATGAGAACAGACTAATACAATGGCTAAGTGCCCAAAAGCAATTGCTACAAAAACAAAAAATTGAAAAATGGGACCTAATTAATAAAGAGCTTCTGCACAGCAAAAGAAAGCGTCAACAGAGTAAACAGACAACCTACAGAATGGGAGAAAATATTCACAGACTATATATCCAACAAAGGTCTAATATCCAGAATATACAAAGAATTGAAACAAATCAACAAGCAAAAAGCAATCCCATTTTTTAAAATGGACATTTCTCTAATTATCAGTGATGTTGAGTTTTTCTCATATGTTTGTTAGCTGCATGAATGTCTTCTTTTGGGAAGTGTCTGTTCATGTCCTTTGCCCACTTTTTCATGGTGTTGTTGTTTTTCTTGTAAATTTGTTTAAGTGCCTTGTAGACTCTAGATATTAGACCTTTGTCAGATAAATGGATTGCAAAAATTTTGTCCCATTCTGTAGGTTTTCTGTTTACTTTGATTATAGTTTCTTCTCCTGTGCAGATGCTCTTTAGTTTAATTAGATTTCATTTGTCAATTTTTGCTTTTGCTGCAATTGCTTTTGATGTTTTCATCATGAAATCTTTGCTCATGTCTATGTCCTGAATCGTACAGCCCAGATTTTCTTCTAGGGTTTTTACAGTATCAGGCTTTACATTTAAGTCTTTAATCCATCTTAAGTTAATTTTTGTATAAGGTGTAATCAAAATCACAATGAGATACCATCTCACGCCAATCAGAATGGCAATTATTACAAAGTCAAGAAACAACAGATGTTGGCAAGGTTGTGGAGGAAAAGGTACAGTTTTACACTGTTGGTGGGAATGTAAATTAGTTTAACCATTGTGGAAGATAATGTAGTGATTCCTCAAAGAGATAAAGACAGAAAGACCATTTACCCAGCAATTCCATTACTGGGTATATACCCAAAGGAATATAAATCATTTTATTATAAAGATACCTGTATGCGTATGTTCATTGCAACACTATTCACAATAGCAAAGACATGGAATCAACCTAAATGCCTATCAATGATAGACTGGATAAAGAAAATGTGGTACATATATACCATGGAATACTATGCAGCCATAAAAAGTAAAAAAGAGCATGTCCTCTTCAGGGACATGGATGGACTGGAAGCCATTATCCTCAGCAAACTAATTCAGGAACAGAAAACAAAATACCAAAAGTTATTGTTTATAAGCGTGAGCTAAATGGTGAGAACACATGGACACATAAAGGGGAGCAACACACATTGGGGCCTATTGGAGGGTGGAGGGTTGGAGCACATCAGGAATAATAGCTAATGGATGCTGCACTTAATCCCTAGGTGATGGGTTGATCTGTGCAGCAAACCACCATGGCACACATTTACCTATATAAAAAAACTGTACATCCTGCACCTGTACCCTGGCATTTAAAATAAAAGTTGATGAAAAAAATGGGCAAAGGACATGAACAGACAATTCTCAAAAGAACACATACATGCAGCCAATAAGCATAGGAAAAAAGCTCAATATTACTCATTATTAGAGAAATGCAAAGCAAAACCACAATGATGTAGCATCTCACACCAGTCAGAATGACTATTATTAAAAAGTTGAAAAGCAACAGATGCTAGGGAAGCTGCAGAGAAAAAGGAACACTAATATGCTGTTGCTGGAAATGAAAATTAATTCAGCCACTGTAGAGAGCAATTTGGAGATTTCTCAAAGAACTAAGAATTAAACTATCATTTGACCCAGCAATCCCGGTACTGGGTGTATACCCAAAGGGAAATAAATCATTCTACCAAAAAGACACATGGACCCATATGTTCATTGCAATGCTATATTCAAAATCAAGGTGGGCGGATTGCCTGAGGTCAGGAGTTTGAGACCAGCCTGACCAACATGGCGAAATCCCGTCTCTACTAAAAATACAAAAATTAACCAGAGATGGTGGTGGGCGCCTGTAATTCCAGCTACTGGGGAGACTGAGGCAGGAGAATCATTGAACCCAGGAGGTGGAGGTTGCAGTGAGCTGAGATAACACCACTGCACTCCAGCCTGGGCGACAGAGAGAGACTCCATCTCAAAAACAGAAAAAAAAAAAAAAAATAGAAAAGACACGGAATCACCTATATGCTCACAAATGGTAGATTTGGTAAAGAAAATGTGGTACATATACACCATGGAATACTATGCAGCCATAAAAAGAATGAAATCATGTCCTTTGCAGCAACATGGATGGAACTGGAGGCCATAATCCCAAGAGAATTAACACAGAAACAGAAAACCAAATACCATGTTCTCGCAAGTGAGAGCTAAAGATTGAGCACACATAGATATAAAGATGGGAACAATAGACGCTGTGGACTACTAGAGATGGGAGGAGGTGAGGGAGAGTGGATTGAAAAACTTTCTATTGGGTACTAAACTCACTATAATATACCCATGTAACAAACCTGCACATATACCCTCTATATCTAAAATAAAAGTTGAAGTTTTTTTTTTTAATGAGACAGCGATATTGGATCCTGAAAAGAAAAGAAATCAAGACCGGGCACCGTGGCTCATGCCTGTAATCCTAGCACTTTGGGAGGCCAAGGAGGTCATATCACGAAGTCAGGAGTTCAAGACCAGCCTGGCCAACACGGTGAAACTAACATACAAAAATTAGCCAGGTGTGGTGGCATGCACCTGTAATCCCATCTACTCGGGAGACTGAGACAGGAGAATTGCTTGAACCCAGGAGGTGGAAGTTACAGTGAGCCAAAATTGCACTACTGCGCTCTAGCCTGGGCAATAGAGCAAGACTCTGTCTCAAAAAAAAAAAAAAAAAAAAAAAAAAGAAAGAAAGAAAGAAAGAAAGAAAGAAAGAAAGAAAGAAAGAAAGAAAAAGAAATCAAAAGGCAATCCCATTTACAATAGATGCCAAAAAAAAAAAAAAAAACAAACAAACAAACAAAAAAAGGAAAACTACAAAACACTGTTGAAATGGAAAGACATCCCATGCTCATGGATTGAAATAGTTAATATTGTTAAAATGACCATAATACCCAAAGCAATCTACAGATTCAAGGCAATCCGTATCAAAATGCCAATGACATTCTTCACAGAATAGGAAAAAATATTTTAAATTTGTATGGGGCCACAAAAGAACCCCAAATAGCCAAAGCAATCCTGAACATAAAGAACAAAACTGAAGGCACTACACTACCAGACTTCCAAATATACCACAAAGCTATAGTAACCAAAAACAGCATGGTACTGGCATAAAGCCACACAAATAGGTCAATGAAACAGAATAAAGAAACCATAAATTTCTTCACATATCTACAGCCAAATGATTTTTGAAAAAGTCATCAAGAACACTCAGTGGTGAAAGGACAGTCTTTTTAGTAAATGACACTGGGAAAACTAAATATCCATGTGCAGAAGAATGAAATTAGACTTCCACCTCTTACCCTATACAAAAATCAACTCAAAATGGATCAAAGACCTAAATGTAAGACTTGACACTGTAAACTACTAGAAAAAACAATAGGAGAAATACTTCAGGACATTGGTCTGGAAAATGACTTTATGTATAAGACCTAAAAAGCATAGGCAACAAATGCAAAAATGAACTAATGGGATTATATCAAACTAAAATCTCTGCACAGCAAAAGAAACAAGAGAGTGAAAAGACAACCTACAGAACAGAATAAAATATCCACAGACTATTGATCAGCTAGGATATTAATATCGAGCCCATACAAGGAATGCAAACATCTCAATAGCAAAAATATGAACAGTCTGATTTTAAAATGGGCCAATGATCTGAGCAGACATTTCTCAAAAGAAGACATACAAATGGCCGATAAATAAATGAAAAAATGTTCAACCTCACTCATCATCAGGAAAATCCAAACAAAACCATAATAAGGTAGTGTCTCACCCCCTTTAGAATGACCATTATCAAAAAGACAAAAATAGCAAATGCTGGCAAGGATGCAGAGGAAAGGAAACTTTTATACACTATTAGTGGGAATGTAAATTAGTATAGCCACTATGGAGAACAGTATGGAGGTTCCTCAAAAAACTAAAAATAGAGCTACCATATGACCTAGCAACCCCACCACTGGGAATTTATCCAAAGGAAAGGAAAGCAGTATATCAAAGAGACACCTGCACCTCCATATTTACTGCAGCACTATTCACAATAGCCAAGATATGAAATCAATATGTGTCCAACAACAGATGAATGGATAAAGCAAATGTGGTATATGTCATGGAATACTATTCAATTATAAAAAGAATGAAATCCTGTCATTTGCAGCAACATGGAGGGAACTGGAGGACATTCTGTTAAGTAAAGTAAGCCAGGAACAGAAAGTAAAACATTGCATATTCTCACTTATATGTGGAAGCTAATAACAGTTGAGCTCACAGAAGTAAAAAGTAGAACAGAGACTACTAGAGGCTGGGAAGGGTTGGGGAAAAGGGGGAATAGGCAGAGATTTGTTAAAGGTTACAAAATTACAGCTAGATAGAAAGAGTAAGTTCTAGTGTTCTTTCTATAGCACTGTAGGATGACTATAGTTAACAATGATGTATAGTTTCAAATAGTTAGAAGGAGGAAATTGAATGCTTCCAACACAAACAAATAATAAATGTTTGAGGTGATAGATATGCTACATACTGATGAGATCCTGATCTGATCACTATACAGTATATGTATTGAAACATCACTATGTACCCCATAAATATGTACAAATATTACAAGTCAATTTAAAATAATAAATACCAAAAAATTAAAATTTAAAAAAATGAAGTCACCATTTTGTTTTTCATTCAAAACCTTGCCATCTTTTTTTTTTTTTTTTTTTTTTTTTTTTGAGATGGAGTTTTGCTCTTGTTGCCCAGGCTGGAGTGCAATGGCACAATCTTGGCTCACTGCAACCTCCGCCTCCCAGGTTCAAGCAATTCTCCTGCCTCAGCCTCCCAAGTAGCTGGGATTAATGACATGTGCCACCACGCCTGGATAATTTTGTATTTTTAGTAGAGACAGGGTTTCTCCATGTTGGTCAGGCTTGTTTTGAACTCCCAGCCTCAGGTGATCCACCTGCCTTGGCCTCCCAAAGTGCTGGGATTACAGGCATGAACCACCATGCCTGGCCGCTTGTCATCCTTTTTTATGCACTATTATGTCTCCCTTGGCATAGTTTAACCTAGTACTCTATACTTTTATTTCCTAATACTTTATCACAGTTTAGAACTACATTTATTGATTTTATTTATATTATGTTTCCCCCACTAGACTTGTCCACTAAATGTAAACAAGAACTGTGTCTGTTTGGCTTACTATCCTATTTCCAGAACCTGGCACATAGTAGGCACTCAATAAATTTGTGTTGAATGACTACACGACACCATAATCCTTCCAATCACCCAATCTAGAAACTTGGGAGTTATCCTCCCTCATTTGCCATGTTGTCACTCCCCAATGAGTCATCAATTCTTATAGATTTTACCTCCTCAACAACTCATATCTATCACCAGTGCTCATATCATTTCTTAAAGCATGTAATAGTTTCCTGTTTTTGTTTGTTTGTTTGTTTTTGTTTTTTTTTTTTTTGAGATGACGCCTCACTCTGTCACCGAGGCTGGGGTGCAGTGGCATAACCTTGGCTCACTGCAACATCCGCCTCCTAGGTTCAAGTGATTCTCCTGCCTCAAAGGCCTATTTTCATCATATTAAATTATTAAACAGGGACATTCTCAGTTACCTCTGTTATCATGGTAGTTTTGTTCACAGTATATTTTGAGATGGGTTTTTTGAGCTCTCATTACCCTTATAGTTTATAACATAGTTGCCTACTGAAGTGTATTTATTTTGTAATAAAGCCTACCATTATCAAATGATATGGTTTGGCTCTGTCCCCACCCAAATGTCATCTTGAATTTCCACATGTTGGAGGGACCCAGTGGGAGATCATTGAATCATGGAGGCAGGTCTTTCTCATGCTGTTCTCATGATAGTGAATAAGTCTCACAAGATCTGATGGCTCTAAAAAGGGGAGTTCCCCTGCACAAGCTCTCTTCTCTTGTCTGCCACCATGTGAGATGTACCTTTCACCTTCCACCATGATTGTGAGGCCTCACCAGCCATGTGGAACTGTAAGTCCAATAAACCTCTTTCTTTTGTAAATTGCACAATCTTGGGTATGTCTTTATCAGCAGCATGAAAATGGACTAATACAGTAAATTGGTACCAGTAGAGTGCAGTGCTGCTGAAAAGATACCCAAAAATGTGGAAGTGACTTTGGAACTTGATAACAGGCAGAGGTTGGAACAGTTTGGAGGGCTCAGAAGGAGACAGGAAAATGTGGGAAAGTTTGGAACTTCCTAGATACTTGTTGAATGGCTTTGACAAAAATGCTGATAGTGATGTGGACAATGAAATCCAAGCTGAGGTTATCTCAGATGGAGATGAGGAACTTGTTGGAAACTGGAGTGAGGGTGACTCTTGCTATGTTTTAGCAAAGATACTGGCAGCATTTTGCTCCTGTCCTAGAGATTTGTGGAACTCTGAACTTGAGAGAGATGATTTAGGGTATATAGTAGAAGAAATTTCTAAGCAGCAAAGCATTCAAGAGATGACTTGGGTGTTGTTAAAGACATTCAGTTTTAAAAGGGAAACAGAGCACAAAAGTTTGGAAAACTTGCAGCCTGATAGTGCAATAGAAAAGAAAATCCCTTTTTTCTGAGGAGAAATTCAAGCTGGCTGCAGAAATTTGCATAAGTAACAAGGAGCTGAATGTTAATCACCAAGACAATGGGGAAAATATCTCCAGGACATGTCAGAGACATTTTTGGCAGCCTCTCCCATCACAGGCCCAGAGGTTTAGGAGGATAAAATGGTTTTGTGGGCTGAGCAAAGTGTCCCTCTGCTGTGTGCAGTCTAGAGACTTGGCACCCTGCATCCCAGCCACTCCAGCTGTAACCAGAGAACCCCAGCCTAGATTTCAGAAGATGTATGGAAAAGGCTGGATGTCCAGGCAGAAGCTTGCTGCAGGGGTGGACCCCCATGAAGAACCTCTGCTAGGGCAGTGCAGAAGGGAAATGGGGTCTGAGCTCCCACACAGAGTCCCTACTGGGGCACTGCCTAGTGGAGTTATGAGAAGAGGACCACTATTCTCCAGATCTCAGAATGGTAGATCCATTGACAGTTTGCACCACGCACCTGGAAACGCCACAGGCACTCAATGCCAGCCTGTGAAAGCAGCCAGAAGGGAGGCTACATCCTGCAAAGCCACAGGGGCAGAGCTGCCCAAGATCATAGGAAACCACCTCTTGCATCAGTGTTACCTGGATGTGAGACATGGAGTCAAAACAGATCATTTTGGAGCTTTAAGATTTGACTGCCCTGCTGGATTTCAGACTTGCATGGGGCCTATAGCCCTTTGTTTTGGACAACTTCTCCCATTTGAAATGGCTGTATTTACACAATGCCTATACCCCCATTGTATCTAGGAAGTAACTAACTTGCTTTTGATTTTACAGGCTCCTAGGTGGAAGGGACTTGCCTTGTCTTGAATGAGATTTTGGACTGCAGACTTTTGAGTTAATGCTGAAATGAATTAAGACTTTAGGGGACTGTTGGGAAAGCGTGATTGGTTTTGAATTGTGAGGACATGAGATTTGGGAGAGGCCAGGGGTGGAATTATATGGTTTGGCTGTGCCCCAATCCAAATGTCATCTTGAATTTCCATGTGTTGTGAGAGGGACCCAGTGGGAGGTAATTGAATCACGGGGACAGGTCTTTCCCATGCTGTTCTCATGATAGTGAAGAAGTCTCACAATATCTGATGGTTTTATAAATGGGAGTTCCCCTGCACAAGTTCTCTTCTCTTATCTGCTTCCATGTGAGACATGCCTTTCACCTTCCACCATGATTGTGAGGCCTCCTAAGCCACGTGGAACTGTAAGTCCAATAAACCTCTTTCTTTTGTAAATTGCTCAATCTTGGGTATGTCTTTATCAGCAGTGTGAAAATGGACTAATATGCCAAATATCTACTATGTGACAGATAATAATATTATGAGGTAAGTATTTATTGTTGTTATCATTATCTGAATTTAAGTGTGGTACTAAAGGCTTGGAGAGGTTAAGTAATGTCCCCAAAGCCACACAGCTGTGGCAAAGGCAAGATTCAAACCCTGGGTTGTTTGATTATTAGAGTCTCTTCTCTTTTTACCACATCATTATTATCTCCAGTCATTAGAACCTGTATTGTCATTGCTCACGTTACTAGCTCTTCATAATTTTTGAAGTACTCTGATACATTATCTCATTGAATCCTATTACAATGGTCTGAGAATGTGAGGCTCAGAGAGAAGTCCCTTGACCTAGGTCACAGAGTGAGCTAATGGAATCCAAGGCTTCTGACTCTGTCTGTATCACTTTCCATTATATCATGCTGTCTTTGGCAGTACTCTCAGACAGGAAACTCATTTCTTTTTCATATTAGCTGTCAGCACAGAATTGAGCACAAAGTTGCTGCTTAATATGTTTCTTGGTTTTAAAACTTGATTTAACATAATGCTCAGGATTTTTACAAGTACAGCTTCCTAACAACTTGAGTGATGATATCTATCCCTTTAGTTTCTCAGAAAACAGAAATTTTCCTAAATTAATCTACTCATACTTACTTGGTATATAACCAACCCTTAATTACTTCTTGCTTTCAAATCTTCAGTAACAACATTCTCTAGTCTTCTAAATAGAATCAAATTATCTTTATGATTTTTTTTGACAAGGTCTCACTCTGTCACTCAGGCTGGAGTGCAATGGTGTGATCAGGGCTTACTGCAGCCTCAACCTCCTTGGGATCAGGTGATCCTCCCACGTCAGCCTCCTGAGTAGCTGGGACTACAACCATGTGCCACCATGCCCAGCTAATTTTTGCATTTTCTGCAGAGACAGAGTCTCACTATATTGCCCAGCTGGTCTCAAACTCCTGGGTTCAACAAATCTGCCCGCCTCAGCCTCCCAAACTGCTAGGATTACAGGTGTGATCCACCGCCCCCAGCCTATGATCTCTTTTTCTAAGCAACATCCTTTTTACTTTAATCTAGTCCTCCACTTAATACCAGTTCACCGAAACAACAGAGAACTTTTCTATATACCTAAGAACTATCACCATTGCCCTCCTTTACAATATTCTTGTGTTCAAATACACAGTGAATTAAAAATGATTCTTAACTTCTTAACTACTCACATATCATGTGGGAATTTTCTTTTTTATTATTATTATACTTTAAGTTCTAGGGCACATGTGCACAACGTGCAGGTTTGTTACATATATATACATGTGCCATGTTGGTGTGCTGCACCCATCGACTCGTCAGCACCCATCAACTCGTCAGCACCCATCAACTCATCATTTACATCAGGTATAACTCCCAATGCAATCCCTCCCCTCTCCCCCCTCCCCACAATAGGCCCCAGTGTGTGATGTTCCCCTTCTCGTGTCCAAGTGATCTCATTGTTCAATTCCCACCTATGAGTGAGAACATGCGGTGTTTGGTTTTCTGTTCTTGTGATAGTTTGCTGAGAATGATGGTTTCCAGCTGCATCCATGTCCCTACAAAGGACATGAACTCATCCTTTTTTATGGCTGCATAGTATTCCATGGCGTATATCTGCCACATTTTCTTAATCCAATCTGTCACTGATGGACATTTGGGTTGATTCCAAGTCTTTGCTATTGTGAGTAGTGCCGCAATAAACATATGTGTGTATGTGTCTTTATAGCAGCATGATTTATAATCCTTTGGGTATATACCCAGTAATGGGATGGCTGGGTCAAATGGTATTTCTAGTTCTAGACCCTTGAGGAATCACCACACTGTTTTCCACAATGGTTGAACTAGTTTACAATCCCACCAACAGTGTAAAAGTGTTCCTATTTCTCCACATCCTCTCCAGCACCGTTGTTTCCTGACTTTTTAATGATCGCCATTCTAACTGGTGTGAGATGGTATCTCATTGTGGTTTTGATTTGCATTTCTCTGATGGCCAGTGATGACGAGCATTTTTTCATGTGTCTGTTGGCTGTATAAATGTCTTCTTTTGAGAAATGTCTGTTCATATCCTTTGCCCACTTTTTGATGGGGTTGTTTGTTTTTTTCTTGTAAATTTCTTTGAGTTCTTTGTAGGTTCTGGATATTAGCCCTTTGTCAGATGAGTAGATTGCAAAAGTTTTTGCCCATTCTGTAGGTTGCCTATTCATTCTGATGGTAGTTTCTTTTGCTGTGCAGAAGCTCTTTAGTTTAATTAGAGCCCATTTGTCAATTTTGGCTTTTGTTGCCATTGCTTTTGGTGTTTTAGACATGAAGTTCTTGCCCATGCCTATGTCCTGAATGGTATTACCTAGGTTTTCTTCTAGGGTTTTTATAGTATTAGGTCTAACATTTAAGTCTCTAATCCATCTGGAATTAATTTTCGTATAAGGAGTAAGGAAAGGATCCATTTTCAGGTTTCTACTTATGGCTAGCCAACTTTCCCAGCACCATTTATTAAATAGGGAATCCTTTCCCCATTTCTTGTTTTTGTCAGGTTTGTCAAAGATCAGATGGCTGTAGATGTGTGGTATTATTTCTGAGGGCTCTGCTCTGTTCCATTGGTCTATATCTCTGTTTTTGTACCAGTACCATGCTGTTTTGGTTACTGTAGCCTTGTAGTATAGTTTGAAGTCAGGTAGCATGATGCCTCCAGCTTTGTTCTTTTGACTTAGGATTGTCTTGGCAATGAATGATCTTTTTTGCTTCCATGTGAACGTTAAAGCACTTTTTTCCAATTCTGTGAAGAAAGTCATTGGTAGCTTGATGGGGATGGCATTGAATCTATAAATTACCTTGGGCAGTATGGCCATTTTCACGATATTGATTCTTCCTATCCATGAGCATGGAATGTTCTTCCATTTGTTTGTGTCCTCTTTCATTTCATTGAACAGTGGTTTGTAGTTCTCCTTGAAGAGGTCCTTCATATCCCTTGTAAGTTGGATTCCTGGGTATTTTATTCTCTTTGAAGCAATTGTGAATGGGAGTTCACTCATGATTTGGCTCTCTGTTTGTCTGTTACTGGTGTATAAGAATGTTTGTGATATTTGCACATTGATTTTGTATCCTGAGACCTTGCTGAAGTTGCTTATCAGCTTAAGGGGATTTGGGGGTGATATCATGGGGTTTTCTAAATATACAATCATGTCATCTGCAAACAGGGACAATTTGACTTCTTCTTTTCCTAACTAAATACTCTTTATTTCTTTCGCTTGCCTGATTGCCCTAGCCAGAACTTCCAACACTATGTTGAATAGGAGTGGTGAGAGAGGGCATCCCTGTCTTGTGCAAGTTTTCAAAGGGAATGCTTCCAGTTTTTGCGCATTCAGTATGATATTGGCTGTGGGTTTGTCAGAAATAGCTCTTATTATTTTGAGATACATTCCATCAATACCGAATTTATTGAAAGTTCTTAGCTTGAAGGGCTGTTAAATTTTGTCAAAGGCCTTTTCTGCATCTATTGAGATAATCATGTGGTTTTTGTCTTTGGTTCTGTTTATATGCTGGATTACGTTTATTGATTCGTGTATGTTGAACCAGCCTTGCATCCCAGGGATGAAGCCCACTTGATCATGGTGGATAAGCTTTTTGATGTGCTGCTGGATTTGGTTTGCCAGTGTTTTATTGAGGATTTTTGCATCCATATTCATCAGGGATATTGGTCTAAAATTCTCTTTTTTTGTTGTGTCTCTGCCAGGCTTTGATATCAGGATGATGTTGGCCTCATAAAATGAATTAGGGAAGATTCTCTCTTTTTCTATTGATTGGAATAGTTTCAGAGGAAATGGTACCAGCTCCTCCTTGTACTTCTGGTAGAATTCGGCTATGAATCCGTCTGGTCCTGGACTTTTTTTGGTTGGTAGGCTATTAATTATTGCCTCAATTTCAGAGCCTGCTATTGGTCTATTCAAGGATTCAACTTCTTCCTGGCTTAGTCTTGGGAAAGTGTAAGTGTCCAGGAAATTATCCATTTCTTCTAGGTTTTCTAGTTTATTTGCATAGAGGTGTTTATAGTATTCTCTGATGGTAGTTTGTATTTCTGTGGGGTCAGTGGTGATATACCCTTTATCGTTCTTTATTGCATCTATTTGATTCTTCTCTCTTTTCTTCTTTATTAGTCTTGCTAGCAGTCTATCAATTTTGTTTATCTTTTAAAAAAACCAGCTCCTGGATTCATTGATTTTTTGGAGGGATTTTTGTGTCTCTCTCTCCTTCAGTTCTGCTCTGATCTTAGTTATTTCTTGCCTTCTGCTAGCTTTTGAATATGTTTGATCTTGCTTCTCTAGTTCTTTTAGTTGTGATGTTAGGGTGTCAATTTTAGATCTTTCCTGCTTTCTCTTGAGGGCATTTAGTGCTATAAATTTCCCTCTACACACTGCTTTAAATGTGTCCCAGAGATTCTGGTATGTTGTATCTTTGTTCTCATTGGTTTCAAAGAACATCTTTATTTCTGCCTTCATTTCGTTATGTACCCAGTAGTCATTCAGGAGCAGGTTGTTCAGTTTCCATGTAATTGAGCGGTTTGATTGAGTTTCTTAATCCTGAGTTCTAGTTTGATTGCACTGTGTTCTGAGAGACAGTTTGTTATAATTTCTGTTCTTTTACATTTACTGAGGAGTGCTTTACTTTCAACAATGTGGTCAATTTTGGAAAAATGGAAAAAGTGCGATGTGGTGCTGAGAAGAATGTATATTTTGTTGATTTGGGGTAGAGAGTTCTGTAGATGTCTATTAGGTCTACTTGGTGCAGAGTTGAGTTCAATTCCTGGATATCCTTGTTAACTTTCTGTCTCGTTGATCTGTCTAATGTTGACAGTGGGGTGTTGAAGTCTCCCATTATTATTGTGTGGGAGTCTAAGTCTCTTTATAAGTCTCTAAGGAGTTGCTTTATAAATCTGGGTGCTCCTGTATTGGGTGCATATATATTTAAGATAGTTAGCTCTTCTTGTTGAATTGATCCGTTTACCATTATGTAATGGCCATCTTTGTCTCTTTTGATCTTTGATGGTTTAAAGTCTGTTTTATCAGAGACTAGGATTGCAACCCCTGCTTTTTTCTGTTTTCCATTTTCTTGGTAGATCTTCTCCATCCCTTTATTTTGAGCCTATGTGTGTATCTGCATGTGAGATGGGTCTCCTGAATACAGCAAACTGATGGGTCTTCACTCTTTATCCAATATGCCAGTCTGTGTCTTTTAATTGGACCATTTAGTCCATTTACAATTAAGGTTAATATTGTTATGTGTGAACTTGATCCTGTCATTGTGATATTAGCTGGTTATTTTGTTCGTTAGTTGATGCAGTTTCTTCCTAGCATCGATGGTCTTTACATTTTGGCATGTTTTTGCACTGGCTGGTACTGGTTGTTCCTTTCCATGTTTAGTGCTACCTTCAGGGTCTCTTGTAGGGCAGGCCTGGTGGTGACAAAATCTCTAAGCATTTGCTTGTCTGTAAAGGATTTTATTTCTCCTTCACTTATGAAACTTAGTTTGGCTGTATATGAAATTTTGGGTTGAAAGTGCTTTTCTTTAAGAATGTTGAATATTGACCCCCACTCTCTTCTGGCTTGTAGAGTTTCTGCCGAGAGATCTGCTATTAGTCTGATGGGCTTCCCTTTGTTGGTAACCCGACCTTTCTCTCTGGCTGCCCTTAACATTTTTTCCTTCATTTCAACTTTGGTGAACCTGACAATTATGTGTCTTGGAGTTGCTCTTCTCAAGGAGTATCTTTGTGGTGTTCTTTGTATTTCCTGAATTTGAATGTTGGCCTGCCTTACTAGGTTGGGGAAGTTCTCCTGGATGATATCCTGTAAGTGTTTTCCAACTTAGTTCCATTTTCCCCCTCATTTTCAGGCACACCAATCAGATGTAGATTTGGTCTTTTCACATAATCCCATATTTCTTGGAGGCTCTGTTCATTTCTTTTTCCTCTTTTTTCTCTAGACTTCTCTTCTCACTTATTTCATTCATTTGATCTTCAATCATTGATATTCTTTCTTCCAGTTGATCAAGTCGGTTACTGAAGCTTGTGCATTTGTCACGTAATTCTGGTGTCATGGTTTTCATCTCTATCAGTTTGTTTATGGCCTTCTCTGCATTGATTATTCTAGTTATCCATTCTTCCATTCTTTTTTCAAGATTTTTTGTTTCTTTGCACTGGGTACGTAGTTCCTCCTTTAGCTCTGAGAAGTTTGATTGACCGAAGCCTTCTCTCAACTCATCAGAGTCATTCTCCATCCAGCTTTGATCCATTGCTGGCGATGAGCTGCGTTCCTTTGGAGGGGGAGATGCGCTCTGATTTTTTGAATTTCCAGCTTTTCTGCACTGCTTTTTCCCCATCTTTGTGGTTTTATCTGCCTTTGGTCTTTGATGATGGCGATGTACTGATGGGGTTTTGGTGTGGGTGTCCTTTCTGTTTGTTAGTTTTCCTTCTAACATTCAGGACCCTCAGTTGCAAGTCTGTTGGAGTTTGCTTAAGGTCCACTCCAGACCCTGTTTCCCTGGGTATCAGCAGCAGAGGCTGCAGAAGATAGAATATTGGTGAACAGCGAGTGTTGCTGTATGATTCTTGCTCTGGAAACTTCGTCTCAGAGGTGTACCCTGCCGTGTGAGGTGTGAGGTGTCAGTCTGCACCTAGTTGGGGAGGTCTCCCAATTAGGTTACTCAAGGGTCAGGGACCCACTTGGGCATGCAGTCTGTCCATTCTCAGATCTCAGTCTCCATGCTGGGAGACCCACTGCTCTCTTCAAAGCTGTCAGACAGGGTCATTTACGTCTGCAGAGGTTTCTGCTGCTTTTTGTTTAGCTATGCCCTGTCCCCAGAGGTGGCATCTACAGAGGCAAGCACGCCTCCTTGAGCTGCGGTGGGCTCCAACCAATTCAAGCTTCCCGGTGGCTTTGTTTGCCTACTTAAGCCTCAGTAATGGTGAGTGCCCCTGCCCCAGCCCCACTGTCGCCTTGCAGTTAGATCTCAGACTGCTGTGCTAGCAATGAGGGAGGCTCTGTGGGGATGGGACCCTCTGGGTCAGGTGTGGGATATAATCTCCTGGTGTGCCATTTGCTAAGACCCTTAGTAAAGTGCAGTATTAGGGTGGGAGTGACCCGATTTTCCAGTTGTTGTGTGTCAGGGTTTCCCTTGGCTAGGAAAAGGAATTCCCTTCCCCTTTGTGTTTCCCAGGTGAGGCAATGCCTTGCCCTGCTTCAGCTCTCGCTGGTTGGGCTGCACCAGCTGACCAGCACTGATTGTCTGGCACTCCCCAGTGAGATGAACCCAGTACCTCAGTTGAAAATGCAGAAATCACCTGTCTTCTGTGTCACTCGCACTGGGAGCTGGAGGCTGGAGCTGTTCCTATTCGGCCATCTTGCTCCTCCCCTCCGGGAATTTTCTTTTAATCTGTGGACACTAACACAAACATCATTGCTGCAGGTTAAGCAATACTGTGCATTTTGGGGGGAAGAGTTCAGTCTTGGGTGAAAGGGTATAGTGACAATGAATCAGGAGCTTGAAAATGACCCACCCTGCTGCCAGCACTGCTACAGAATATCTTGGTGGAGAGCCCAGATCCCTTCCAGTAAGCTGCTTATTGTGTTTACTTCCATTTTTTATTTGGTTGCCAATTTATTAAGTGGTTAACCTTGGACTACATTTATCAAGCATTTAATTAATTAAGGCTAGTTTGAAATACTTTTTGAAACCTTACTAATTTCAATACACCAGGCTGGCACATTTTTAAGAATCCAGCAATGGCTAAAATACTAAATCATCTTCACTAAGATGCAATAGTTGCCAGAAAAGCACTAATCAAGAGCTAATTGTTATGATGAAAGGGTAAAAGCAATACAACATATTCTCCTTCCCCACAGTCTGAAAGGAGGAAGGTGGTGATAATTACAGTTTTATGTAAGTTCAGAGCTAGAAAGCCTCCAAGCGACTATTTAATCTATTCTCTTTATTGTAAAATGGGGAAAGTGAAACACAGTATACTAAGTTAGTAGCAAAGTCAGGATTAGATTCCATGGCTCTAGTATATAACTATCCCCCATTTCCAGAATGACTTTTATTATGGAAAATTATTTTATTTTATTTCACTACTCACCCATTCTATACTTCTATAGAGAATACTAGGGTGAGTTTGTGATGGTACTAAATAGCATTGTGCCTGTCATAAAAAAACTGCTGACCCACATTGTCGTTTTATCCTGTATCATGTTGGTGCAGAAACCCAGGGAATGGTTTCAAAAGTCCAATTCCAAAGCCATTTCTTTCTCCTAAAATGAGAAGCACTCATTTTTCTAATTGTCTTTACTTATCTACCACAGGTGCATTATTGACATCTGGAATATCAGGCCACAGTGATGCCTGTAGCCATTGAATTACACACAGTGGTTTAGGCAAAAAGTATTTATATTTGGCATTGAACATCAGGACATGAGTTTATGGAAGCACTAAACCTCATTAATATTATGCAAAGTCAAACAGAACGACAGTCTCAATTTTTTGAGTCCACAGCAGCTGAATGCAGCTCTGCATATGGTAATATTAGCAGAAAAATTAAAAAGGGGGTCAGATGCGAAGTAACCCTGCACTAGGCAACAATAACAAGCATATCAGTGGTACTCAAATTGTACTGTGTGTAAAAACCACCTGGGAAAAAAATTGCTAAAAATAAACTGAATGCAGATAGGGGTATTAGTGGTTCCTAAATTAGGCTATGTGTGAATATGACTGAATTATAAGATATAATTATCTGAGATCCAGTACTGGATATTCTGATTCAGTCACTTTTAGGTGGAGCCTAAGCATTTGAACATTTATAAAACTATACCATTTAATCTGATATGCTGCCAGGTTTGGGAACCCCTGGAATAAGGGACTCAGAGATGGTTTCATTCATTCCATTTCTCCTAGCAAAACCATACATAAACAACCTTGAAACTAAGGTATATCTCTATTTTTAAAGGCTATGGGCCTCACTATTCTTCAGAATAATGAAAACTAAAAACTGAGATAACTACAAAGGCTAAATTTTAAAAGATGGCAGAGTAGGAGGTTCCAGTCCTCACAGCCCCACAGAAACACTGATTTTAAAACCATCAACTGATTAAAGTATCTTCAAGAGAGCTCAGAAATCCAGGTAAGAGGTTGCAGTGTCCAGATGGAGCACAGAAATAGAAATGACACATTTAAGACAGTGAAAAGAACAGTTTCATTTTACCCACATCTTATTCAAGACAAAAAAAAAATGGAAACATAACCTACCAAAAACCTGTGGCATGCAACAAAAGCACTACTAAGAGGGAAGTTTATAGAGATAACTGCTTACATTTAAAAAGAGATATCTGAAATAAACAACTTAATTTTACACCTCAAGGAACAAGAAAAAGTGACAATTACGAAGAAGTATATCTTAACAAATTAGACAACCTAGAAGAAATGGATAAATTCCTAGACTCATACAGCCTACCCATGCTGAATATGAAGTAAATTAAAAGTCTGAACAGACCAATAACAAATATGGAAATTCAAGCAGTAATCCAAAAGTCCCAACAAAGAAACACTCAAGACCAGATTTAAATTCTACCAAACATTTAAAGAAAATTTAGTTCCAATCCTTCTTAAACTCTTCCAAAAAATATCAAAATATGGAGGACTGCCAAATTGATTCTGTGAGGCCCACATCACCCTAATACCAAAGCCAAAGATACCACAAGAGAGGAAACTGCAGACCAATATCCCTGATAAACATAGATGCAAAAATCCTCAACAAACTACTAGCAAAATGAATTCAAGAGCACGTTAAAAGCATCATAAACAAGGATCAAGTAGAATTTACCCCTAGAATGTGAGAATGGTTTAACATACACAGATCAATCAATGTGATACACCGCATTAACATTAACAGAATGAAGGCTAAAAGTCAAATGATCATTTCAATAAATGAATAGCATTTGACAAAATTCAACATGCTTTTATAATAAAAACTCTTTAAAAATTAGGAATAGAAGGAACTAACCTCAACACAATAAAGGCCATTTATGAGCAGCCCAAAACTAACATCACACTCAATAGTAAAAAATCAAGCGCTTTCTTTAAGATCCAGAACAGGCAAGGATGCCCACTCTCACCTCTCCTATTCAACTTAGTACTTAAAGTCCTAACCAGAGCAAATAGGCAATAAAAACAAATAAAAAATAATCCAAATAAGAAAGGAAGAAATGAAATTATCTGTTTGCTGATGACATGATATTATATGTAGAAAATCCTAAAGACTACACACACACACACAAACTATTAGAATAATAAATGAATTCAGGCCAGGCATTGTGGCTCATGCCTGTAATCCCAGCACTTTGGGAGGCCAAAGCAGGAGGATCACCTGAGATCAGGAGTTCAAGACCAATCTGGCCAACATGGTGAAACCCCATCTCTAATAAAAATACAAAAATTAGTCAGGTGTGATGGTGGGTGCCTGTAATCCCAGCTACTTGGGAGGCTGAGGCAGGAGAATCGCTTGAACCCAGGAGGTAGAGGTTGCAGTAAACCAAGATCATGCCACTGCACTCCAGTGTGGGTGACAGAGTGAGACTCTGTCTCAAAACGCACAAAAAAAGGAATAATAAATAATTCAGTAAAGTTTCAGGATACAAAATCAACATATAAAAATGAGTTGCATTTGTACACACCAAAACAAACTATCTGAAAACGAAATTAAGAAAAAAATTTCACGTATAATAGCATCTGCTATAATTTGGATGTTTTCCTCCACAAACATCATGTTGAAATTCGATCCCCAATGTTGGAGATGGGGTATAATGGGAGGTGTTTGAGTAGTGGGGACAGTCCCTCATGAAAGGCTTGGTGCCATCCTCAGGGCAATGAGTTCTTATTCTATTAGTTCCTGGAAGAGCTGGTTGCTAAAAAGAGCCTGGCATCTCCCTGCTCTCTCTCTATTGCTTCCTCTCTCATCATCTGAACTCTGCACAAGCTGCCCCCTCTTCATCTTTCCAAGCAGCCTGAGGTTTTCACCAGATGCCCAATCTTACAGTCAGCAGAATTGTGAACCAAATAAACCTCTTTTCTTTATAAATTATGCAGCCTCAGGTATTCCTTTATAGCAACAGAAAATAGAATAAGAAAGCATTTAAAAGAATAAGATGCTCATGAATAAATGTAACCAAGGAGGTAAAAGACTGGTACACTGAAAACTGTAAAACAGTGTTCAAAGAAATTAAAACAGACACAAATAAATGGAAAGACATTTCATGTTTATGGATTGATATAACTCATATTGTTAAAATGTCCATACTACCGAAAGTGATCTATGAATTCAATACAATTGCTATCAAAGCCACAATAATATTTTACATAAAATAGAAAAGCAATTCTAAAATTCATATGAAACCACAAAGACCCCAAATAACCAAAGCAAGAAGAACAAATCCAGAAGTATCACACTCCCTGATTTCATCATACATTACAAAGCTCCAGTAATCAAAACAGTATGGTCTGGCATAAAAACAGACATATAGACCAATGAAAAAGAATAGAGAACCCAGAAATAAACCATACACAGTCAACTTATGATTAACAAGGGTGCCGATAAAACACAATGATGAAAAGATAGTTTCCTCAATAAATGCTTTTGGGAAAATTGTATTTCCACATACAGCAGAATGAAATTGGACTCTTACACCATACACAAAAATAAATTCAAGGCCGGGTGCGGTGGCTCAAGCCTGTAATCCCAGCACTTTGGGAGGCTGAGACGGGCAGATCATGAGGTCAGGAGATCGAGACCATCCTGGCTAACCCGGTGAAACCCCGTCTCTACTAAAAAATACAAAAAAAAAAGAACTAGCCGGG
Source organism: Chlorocebus sabaeus (assembly GCF_047675955.1). NCBI lineage: Eukaryota > Metazoa > Chordata > Mammalia > Primates > Cercopithecidae > Chlorocebus > Chlorocebus sabaeus. Next base: position 299,527 of record NC_132933.1, read on the forward strand.
CAAGGTAGCGGGCGCCTGTAGTCCCAGCTACTCCGGAGGCTGAGGCAGGAGAATGGCGAGAACCCGGGAGGCAGAGCTTGCAGTAAGCTGAGATTCGGCCACTGCACTCCAGCCTGGGTAACAGAGTGAGACTCCGTCTCAAAAAAATAAAATAAAATAAATTCACAATTGATCAAAGACTTACACATAAGTCCTGAAACTGTAAAACTCCTAGAAGAAAACAGGGGAAAAGTTTCTAGAAATTGGGCTTGGTAATGATTTCTTGTATCTGTCACCAAAAGCACAGGCCACAAAAGCAAAAATGGATAATTGGGCAACCTACAGAATGGGAGAAAATATTTGCAAAGCACATATCTAAAGGGTCAACATTCAATGTATATGAGGAACTCCTACAACTCAACAGGAAAACAATAGTTTGATTTAAAAATAGGTTAAAAAAAACTTGATTAGTAACTTCACCAAAGATATACAAAT